>NW_022279568.1:0-175164 GCF_000004075.3 Cucumis sativus | reverse complement strand
AATAATAATAAATAAATAAACAACCAACCTTTTGAAAGACATTATTTTGTATAGAGTAAAAAAAGGCCAAGTTGATTCCAAATGGAAAGCATCGTCCTTGGTTATTTGAATTTGTTGGGTATAAGTTGTTATGAGATATCTTCAATCTTATCCAAGCCTGAATGCTCCAGCTGTGTTTGAGCTCTGTTAATGGAGACTGGAACACCTTCACTTCCAGCTTTATTTCATATGTATGTAAATAAAATAATCAAAATAACAATGGTTGACTTTTGTAATTACGGATAAGGGTCGATCCAACATCTGTCATTCTTTGCTGCATCAGTCCATCGATCCTTGAAAATCTGCATTTCTAAGGAAGATTGCATCCTCACCTACACATTTTAGGATAAATTACAAACACTAACAACCTACAAGATCGGAAAAAAAGAAATACTGGGATTGATTGTAGTAACTTACTTTGACTCTATTATTCACTTGGGTTCCTGCAAGAATTGAACACTAAGCTAGGTCTTATAATGGAAGAAAATGGAATATAAATTTCGGTGAGTTTAGAGTTTTCAGAAGACAAACCGATCTATCTAAGTTTGATGAGTCTTTCTTCAACGCAGCATCGGAATTCAGCTGCTCGGATGGGAAGGTCAGTTTAGTGCCATAATATACACTGGATAACTTAATGCTAAATGAAAGCTAGAGAAAAATCATAGTAATAGTAAGTGCAACAAATGACCGGTTGAAGTCCTAAAATTCACAGGTTTGACTGAAGAACTTTACCGCGTTGTCATGGGAAGCACAAGCGTTGGCAGTCCTAAATGTACTATGTATTCTGCATCAACGACACCAACTTTTTTTGTTCGGATCACACCTAAAAGAGAATCCAATAATCAAAACTCAACAAGAAAATAATGGCTTAAAAGCCAAGTTATCGTAATGGTTTAGTATGAAATTTACTTTGCACAGTAGCCAAGCTGTCTATCTAATCCCCATGCATGGATCAAGTCATTCTGTAAAGCAGAGAGAAGGTAATAGCCGTGTATTTTGGCATTAAATTTCTGTATACATGTGGATAGTTGAAATTTTCACACAAGGAGTGAATCAAATTTAAACATAATACTTTAAACTTAGTGGTACTGTCATTACATATAAACCCCAGGTCGTGGATGTGAGACCGAACCATATAGCTCTCAACACCTATGTACTGATCTCAGGTAGTTCAAGAGCAAACAATATCCTTTGGAAAACATTTTTGAGATTTAAAACATTTATGCTCTTTCAAAAGATTAGTCTTACAAAATAGTTTAAAGATAATTTCTACTCCTACTTTTGAGATGTATTCTTTGAATCTCAGTCAATAGTAGTTTATTTACCTGAATCATATACCATGTGCATCTCCATCCTGCCCTTGAGAACACAGGAGCCATCATTTCAACCCATCTACATCAAATTTATTAAATATATACAATTTATTAACCTGTTTGAATCCAATATTAGAAAAATTAGAAAAACCCCGTCATCGAAAGGATCAATAATACTTTTACCCTGTGCATGGAGGACCTGTGCTATTAGCATAGCACCGTCCAGCGCCTTTGAAGTTATAAAACCTTCTGTTTGAAAATTAAAGAAAACTGGTCAACATAAGTACGGGTGAATTGAAGACTCAATACGCAGTTCAGCAAAATAAAACCGGAGAACATGACATTTTAGATGTGACAGATTAATGGGAAACAATTTGGAGGGTGAGAAAACATCATTATAGCATTTAATAGGTCTCTGAAACCTAAAATAGACATTTCTTTCAAGTAAACTTTGTGGAACCAATAAGAGGCTAGCTCGAAAGTTCAAACTCAACCATTGCGGAAAATGACTATTTTTTGTTCAATGTGAAAACCCATAAAGTTTCTACTGAATGCATATAAGTTGTCTAGACTCATGGTCTCAAACAATAGCAATATAACGGTAAAAGTACAAAAGATCAGTACAAAAACCATGTACAAAACTGACCTGTGAACTTTCGATCCTGTTTTGCGTGCAGTAAGCGGCTGGTGCACCTTGGACTTAACAGGATCGAGAGCTGGTTGTGATATCTCAAGCCCCTCCTCCTTGAGGATTGATATATATCTGACATAGTTTTATATGAAGGAAAGAAGATATAGCAGTGAAATTGAGTAAAAGAAATAACAAACATATATAACGTATAGAAACTAAATTGTTAACATACTAATGTCTATAGATCAAATTCTTTATAGGTTTGAGAATATAAAAACTAAACTGTGACATCATAAAACTAACTAGGACTAGCTAAATTATTTCTTTTATGGAAGTTTAGGAAACAAAGGTATGTTTACCTGTAAAGCATGATATCATATGTTAAAACAAAAACAACTAAAACTTCTATAACCAGGAACATCAAATTCAAATTTAACATATCATAAGAGATTACCATTAACTCAACAAACTTGAAAGGACAAAAATACCTACCGTTTTGGGTCAAAATAATCAACGCCAAGATCCTCATCCCAGAGAAATATAATTATATTCAGCAACTATATCTGGATGCAAGAAACGCTTGGCAAACCACCTATGCCATAGAAAGTTGTATTCCAATTATATTTCCAATTTAAAGTGTAAAGAAGGAAGCAACTTCAAGTCGGTGTAATACATATGATCAAGAGATTGAAACTGAACATAATCATCAATTTCAGAAGTAAATATTACCATTTTGTTTGATTTAATGCAGAGACATGTAGTGCACGAGAATACCATGCAAATTCCCTCCATTCATCCACAACACCATCGTAATGAAAAAATCACGTCGAAATCATCTTGAGGGAACTGAAAATGAAAAATATGTATTAACAAGCAACTAAGGGAACAGATTGCTAAAAAGATGTAATAAAGAATAAGGGCATCAAATCACAACCTTTTCAATAATTTTTGACACTACATGTCTCTGTTTGATTCCAACAGCAATTGCTAATAAGTTCTTGGAAACCTTCGGCTTTTTCTGGCACAAAACATATTTTTAATTAACAGTGATGAATTAGATCATCATTTTTCGGCCCAAATAATAAATACTTGTAGTTTTTATATACAGATTTTGTTTATTCATCAACCAAGTTGTATATAAGTGAAATAGTTGGAATGTACTATTAAATGAATTAACCAAGCCATGTACTTGATTGAAACAGAGTACTTATCTTAAATCATTTACCAACAAATCATGAAAACTGAAATTTTAACTTCCCACTCTTAATATAAGTGAACTGAACACTCTATTCAAACATAAGAAAAATTACATTTCATTGGACAAAAGAGGTTCATATCAGAAATCTGGTAAGCAAGATTTCAATCTACAAATCACTTACATTTTGTAAAGACGAGCCCCAAAGAGGCTGAAATTCAAAGTTAGATGTTTTACTAATGATTCCTTCTGGTAAAGACTCGCTCCCAGGAGGCCTGCATTGATTCTACGAAGCAAGGAAGATGAGGTGGGAGCGAAGGATTTAGAAAACTTATTAAACTAGAACAAAAGTCAATGATAAACCATAAAAAGAACTCAGGGTTTGACTAGACGAACCTTGCATGTGCTGGATTTTACATTTTGGGCAGAATAAAAAACCTCCCATCTAAAACTTCCCTGCAAGTTTGTCAAATATCCATTATGGACTCATTTCGAATGATGATCCTATCGTTATGACTTGAATGCATGATGATATGTGCTAACAAGAATGGCTATAAAATCTTAAATCACCTATTGACCCAAAAGCTTAAGCTGATGGGTGAAGACAAATTTAATATTATATCATCTAACATAAACTTATAATCTACATAAGAATAACACTTTGGGCATAATAATACCCAGTGAGACAATACAACAAATATTAACCCAATGACTATCAATTGAAAGGAGATTAACAACTCATAAACAAGCATTCTTCCAAGAGCAGAGGACTGGTGTTAATTCGGATTTTTACTTAACCATTGAGCAATCTAGGGCCTATATTCAAGAAATATAGATGGTGAATGCACGGTAGTCTGCAAAGCCAATGCTTTAGATGCAGGATCAAAATTTTGAAAGCTGTAAGAAAGCTAATTATTTGAAATCCAACATGAAGATGATCAACTCAATCTCAGCACTACGAATATTATTAACCTCAACCACACCTTGAACCCATTAACTTAACCTTCAAGATATTCTGCCGATGTCATATCTATGCATACAGCATGCTACAAGAATTATGGAAAACTATGCTTCAATTTCTACCTTTGTAATAAATTCATTTGCAATGAAATAAACTCCAGCACCAAGTAATAGGCAGCAAAGAAAGTATAGATGCGCAATCTATTCTTTGCGTCTGATAGTATGGAATTCTGAAATATGGAAAATGAGTTAAACGAGAAACATTCAAATTATGCAAATAAAAATGAAAAAAATAATGATAGGAGTTATCTATTTGATTTAGAGAGCCATGGAGAGGGGCAAAGTGCTTTCAATAACTTGTAAAAATAACAAACCAATATTGCAGCAACAATATTGGAGAAACTGCAATTTTGATAGCTTCCAAAGATTCTGATTGCCAATTCTCCACCAAAAATCAAAATTAAGTAACAACGTCATATGCAATTCTGAAATTATTCATCCCCATTAAGAAGGTTGACAAAATTAAATTCTTCAAATCTCAAATTCCTAAGTACTTGTGTTTTAGGATTTTTTCTCCTTTTTGTATAGGAAGGAAAAAAAAACAAAGAATAATGGTAATAGTATACTTGCCCAGTAGAAATTACAAGCTTCTAAGTTGAAAAGTGGAGTTACAACAACCCATGAACTAGAATTGAGTTGAGAGAGCTCAAAAATACAGTTCAAAAATTAAATTCAACTCACTATTGCTACCCAAAATGATCCTCTACTCTCTAATGCCTACCAAAAGAAGCAGAGCAATATGAAAAAAGGAAGACACATAAAACTTAATGAAGTGAGTATCAAAATCCAAGAGATCAAACCAACAACAACCCATTTGAAAGATTAAAACAGCAATAAAGGCATTCAGAAAATCAATACAACAGTCAATTTCCCTCTGTCTCCAAACAAATAACCGCAACCCAGAAATTCCAAATTCGAAATTTAAAAGCCAAATCTCAAAAGAAGAGCCCCAGAGTCCTAAAGCACCAGAAAGCACAAAAAGGATAAAATAAGGACGACCCAGAAAAAAATCATCAAAGAAGAGCAAAATAAAGAGGCATAAGGCAAATGGGTTACACAAAACAAAGAGCAAAAGAATAAAAAAGGAAAGGTGAGAGATGTTACAGAAGCGAAGGCTTTGATCATGTTGATCCAAAATCGTGGAACATGCAGACAGAAAAGCAAAGAACAGAGAAAAGAAGAGGGGATTCCCTAATTTAGTGATGTTGAAATTGAGATTTCTAATTTAGATTGGTAATGGGAAAGTAAAGTGAAAATGATGAATATTCAGAGGGAAAGCAAGGAATATGAGAAGGTTTGAGAAAAGGGGAAAGGTGTTGAACAGAAGAGCAGGGCAAGAAGTACCAATACCCATTGAAACAAAATCAAAGTAATTTAACGTTTTTTAGTTTTCTTTTTTTCTTTTTGTTTGGGTTGAAGTTAAAGAAGGAAAAGGGTAAAGAGAGGCGTTGAGTTGAGGAGGAGGAAGAAGAGAAGTAGCTATGGAGTTTCGTTGTGGACTAAAAATATAGGAAACACAATATAAAAAAATAAAGGAAGAAGAAGAAGAAGAAGAAGGAGAAGGAGAAGAATGAAGAATAAATAAGAAATGGAATTTTGTTTGAATGTAGTTTAGAGACTGTCATGCCTTGTGTCTTTTTCACAGCTCACAACCTTTGGCTTTTGCCCAATTTTGCTCCTTTTTTTTCTAATAACAACAATACTTAAATAAATGATTGTAAGAAGAATGTCGATGCGTAGTGGGAGGCGTGCGTTAGTGCCCCTTATTTCTTGCGATCGTGATTTTATTATTGTACATTCCTCTTCTTTTTCTTCTTCCTTCCTTTCTTGAAATTTTGTCTTTTAAATTTACCTACGTTTTTTAGTTTAACAATGCCATATCATTTCTTTTTTTCTTTCAAAATATATCTCTCAAATTCAAATTTGGAGAATATTTAAAATAACACATCACTTTCGTAAACTTTTTTAAATATTAATAGTTCAATTAACACACAACTTTAGTTTTATTATCAATTTGATTCAATCACCTACGACATTTTATAAATTAAGATTTGATAATGTTTGCTTCATTCAATTAGAGGAATAAACTCTTTTTATTAATACTTTATAGTTACAAATTTAACGATTAGATTCAAAGTAATTAAGCATATAACAATATTTTAAAAATTTTGCAAATATAGCAAAATTTATCAAATTATATTAATGATACAAGACTATGTTGTAAATATTGTTCTATCACTGATTGATCATACGAGTCTATCAATGATACAAGTCTATCAGCGATAGTTTTGCTATATTTACAATTTGTTTTAAATACTGTTTTATCCTTAATTATTATTTCTTAAATGGTCATCAATTACTATAATTACCCTACTTTAAATGTAGTATGTAACAAATTACAACGTCATTACCATATCTACATGCCAAATAAGTTATACTCAATTAAATTATATTTAGTTTTTGAACATGATAATTATATATTGGCATATGTTGTAATAAAGAGAAAATATTGGATATATAATATTAGGGATTTTTTTAAAAATAGTAAATTTTATTACAACCAATTTTTCGTATAAATATTTTGTTAAATATTTTATTTTTGAGAAAGAGAATGAGATAATATAAGAAAGATGAAACAAAAAAAATGCATACGCTTTTTAGGATAACTCTTTAGTTGTTGTTATTATTATTTTCTGGAAAATTATTTCGTTTTTCATTATCATAATGTTGGCTATTGTTCATCCCATCTTATCCCGTACAATACTTTTGTCTTGTGTTTAGGTGGTTGGCAGGCTCTTCTTTTCAAATATACCATATTTCAAAAATCACTCATTCTCCTAGTTACCACTATACTTTTAAATGTAATTCCACTGCTTATTATGTTATATTATTCTTAATAAATATCACGTTGCAACTAATTGAGTTTTTAAACTTATATAAACGTTATTTGAGTCAAACTTGAACTCAAAACTTCTATAGTTGTATAAATGGTAGCATTTGTACAAAATTGAGTGTTCAATCTATTTATTTATGGTTCGAATTTTGTAAGTTGATGGGTCAAATTTTAATAATTATAGAAGTTGAGTGTAATTTTTACCATTCAAACCTTAAAATTGCAATGACCAATGTATTGAGTTTTTGCAATTTACCCTTTTTAATTTCACTTTCTTTTAAATTTCACAACAATTTTCACAAATAGAAAAAATGCAAACTTATTTAAGTAACGAAAGGAAAAACACTAATAAACAATATTTTTAGTTGAGGCAACGACAAAATTAAAGGTTTGCTTTAGACAAATAGGAAAAGAAAATTTAATTATTAAAATAAGAAAATGTAATAAAAAAAATAAATGTATGAAATTGTCAAAAATACCCTAATTTGAATTAAAAAGTACAACGTTAAAGAATTCAATTTAGAGAGTTTTTAAACGGTTCAAAAAACACTAAAATACCCTATAACTAAACCAACTACCATGGTAATTGAGATGCACCTACCAGATAATAAGCAAAAATTAAATACCACTCAATATGGTCCTTTACACTTGTGACTAGCTATATATTGCATGTATGTGAGGGAATCCAACGAGTTCCTCCACAGTGAGACAAAGCATAGTTGATTGTACAAGTGAAGTTATTGACAAAGTGAGAAAATTTCAAAGAAATTGCAACTTCATAACGATGTGACTATTGGAAATATGATTGACAACAAACTAGTTGTAGGCAGTTTTATCGTATTCATTCCCATGTGACTAATTTGGCCATAGAATCTTGAATTTCAAATTTAAACACTATCGATCATAGAATATCGTTATTGAAAGTAATGTTCACAAAGTAGAAACAAAAGCATAAAACATGTGTGCTAGTGACTAAGGTCAGTGACCGGGAGAGTGTGATCATCAAAAGTTAGCCAAGATAATGGAATTCAAAGGATTGAACCAAGAATCATAAACATAAGATTGAGAAGGAGAAAAAAAAAGATTTGGGGAGTGGCTAGTTGAAGAAGATGAAAAAGATTAGATTAGGGCTTTTTGTTATATATCCTAATTTATTTAGATCGCTAAAGATTGATGATGATAATTATTATCATTATTGAATGAGAAATTTTGGATCAATCACAAATTGTTTATCTATCAAATTAACGACGAAAAAATTTAATTAATTGAATTTTGGACTAATTAAAAGTTAGACATATGTTCCAAATTGAAGACATAAATTAGTTAATTTTGATAATGCCACATGTTTTCATTATGACCGTTGGATCAACACTACAAGAAAATGGGTATTCAACCGACGCACAAAATCGTCGGGAGATAAACAAAAAAACATCGAAAAAGGATTTTCCTACGCATAAATGCTCGTCAAGATCAGAGTAAAAAAAATGTATCGGAAGTGGATCTCCAGACGCACACGATTACGAAGTCGGGAGATGTGTGTAGGATCTCAACACTTAATCTTGTGCGTCGGAAGATCCTATATATTTTTTCAAAATAATTACATTTCATTATTAAATGAAAGATATTATGTATCCATGAAGAATCTTTCCAAAAAAAAATATTTTGGAATTAGTACTACTTTCAAATTCATTCAAAGTTAAAAGATTGTAAAAATTGAACTGGTCTTACCATTTTTACGATGTAAGTTGAAGCATAACAAAACAAATCAAAGATGAACATTTAAATTAATAGAACCAAAATGCAAAATGTAGATTCATCTTAAAATCATAAAATAAAGAACAAACATTTGCAGAGCTAAATGAAAAACAAACAAACGAATAAATCTACCTAGGTTATAAACTTCTTCCGACATCATTATGCGAAATTAAATATATTTAAAAAGTTATAAACTTCTCCTAACATTGTCATGCATGGTATCAGGAGAAGTTAAATATATTTTAAAAAGTTATAGACTTCTCCCGACGTTGTTACGTATGGCGTCGGGAAAAGTTAAATATATTAAAACATTTGTAGACTTCTCCTCATGTCATGCATAACGGCGTCAGGAGAAGTCTATAGTTTTTTAAAATATATTTAACTTCTTCCAACGTCCGTTATGCATGGTGTTGGGAGAAGTTTATATTTTTTTTATTAAATTACTTTATACCGACATCATCTTATGTCGCGTTGGAATTGCCAACCTTTTTCGATGGAGCTTCTACGATGTCAGGAGAAGCTTTTTTTTCGACGTTCGTGTTGTGCGTCAAGAAATACATATTCTATTGTAGTGCAAGTTAATTATTTTGATCCAAATAAAAATAATTAACTTTATGCAACGATCATATTGAAAATATACAAAGTCATTAGAATTTTTTAATTTATGTCTTCAATTTCAATTTGAGACACATATCAACTTTTAATTAGTTGCAAATTCAATTATTTGTATTTTTTTTGTCATAAATAACATAGCAATTTGTGATTGATTCAAATTTATGTGATATTTTCCATTCTTATTTAGAATCAACTATTATTAACGTTTATCTTAATATGATAACTTAGAATCAACTAAAATAAAATGTTAGAAAGATATTTTTGGCAAATCAAATCTTTTGGTTAATACAAATAAATCTTTTGATATTTTAGATAAACTAAAATAAATCAAACATTTTAATATTTTTAGAAAATTAAAATAAATCAAAATATTTACCAGTTGACACTAACTCTGAGTTTCAACCTAAACATCAAAAGAAAATTAGGAGAGTGACCGAAACAAAAAGTGAATTATAATAGTTTGTGATTATAATAGTTTAGTGTTATTATGGTTTATTATAGTCTCATTTTCATGAGGTTGCAGATAATTATACAATTATTATAGTACGTATTTGGAATGCAAAGTATAATAGAAGTGTTATTATTATTATAATTTGTGTTTGATGTAAAAATTATTATAATTTGAGTTTTTTACTATTCTTCCTTATCATACATATACATGGAGGTTTAATTTAAATATTGTAAATGAAATAAATATTTAGAGATTTATTATAATTTTAAAATATTTATTATAATATGGTAGTTTTTAATCATTTTTAAAATATTTTATCTTCTCTCTCTTGGGTTGAACCCAAGACAAAGCCTTCTCTCCAATTTAGTTATTTTTGTAAAAAATTAAAGTAAATTTGATTATTTTGCTCTTTCTCTCTAAGACCTTCCCTTTTAAATATTTTTGAAAATTAAAATTGGGTTATAGTTTCTCCCTTTTTCTTTTTTTTTTTAATACTTTTGTGAAAACTTTTAATACTTTTGTCAAAATTTAAATTATGCTTTTGTCTTACTCCTTCCGATATGTGAAATTTACATGGATATTTTTAAATAATTAAATAATTATAATTTTTTTACAATGAAAATTTATAATTATATTTTTTTTAATTATTAAAAATATGATGTATTTTTTAAAGGACATTTTTAAAAATAACAAAATAAAATAAAATATTTATAAGTTATAGTAAAATTTTGGATTCTATCACTGATAGTCTTCTATCATTTTAGCATATCAATGACTATTAGTGATATAATTTGCTATAATTTGTAAATATTTTGTAAAATCTACTATTTTTAGAAATTTCTCCTTTTTTTTAATTGTTAATAATGACATGTAATGAAAAAAATTAAATGTAAATTAAAATATTTTTTAATAACCAAATTACATTAATTTAAAAGATAAAAGAAATAATTAGTTATTTAAATATTGTAGTGAGAGATTTATTGTAGTTCAAAAAATATTTAATTAATATTGTATATTTAAATAGGTCATGTGTTGAAGACCCGACCAATATTAAAAAAATAAATGTTTGTGTTCAAAACCAAACATAGGCCCCAACAAATAATTATATCTTCTTCCTCGTCCTCTTATCTCTCCCTGCTTTTTGAATAATAAAATAATAATAAATTTATGTTACTTGAAAATAATTTAACTCAATCCTTCATTTACCTACATATTTGAGATGAAAAATGAAGAATAAAACAATAAATATGTTTAAAAAAATTTCAAAATAGTTTTGAAGACTTTCTCTTTTGCAAAAGATTAAAATAATAAATTTGTTTTAATACTTTAATTTCTCTTCAAGTAAAGATTAAAAAGGGAAAATGAAAAATGGAGCTCCACAGCTTGGGAATGATTTTCCGCAATAGCTCCACAACTTAGACATGCAAACGATCATCTAATAACTAGACGAGCACACGATTCACGATACAATATTTTATTTGAATTTATATCAAACAATAGTTTAATACTAGATGGATGATATAATTAATTCAAAATCTATAATATTACTTTGTTAATATAGATGGAGAGACCAATTTTGTGTAACCAGATAGCTACTCATGTAGTTAGTCAATATAGGTACATGTTCGACTTTCTTCAACATGATATGTACGTCGTTACTGAAATTTTAGTTTGTTTATACATTAGTAAACATATATTTATTTATTTTTAATGTAATGTGTGATGTTTGAGATTATTTGGAAGCCTTACAAAAATGTGATTGATAATTTGTCAAATTTTTGTAAGAACGTCAAGATATATGGCAGACCATCATCTCTCATATGTTTTCATGTTGGTGAGTGGCTCAACCTGATAGGGTGCTCACATAGTTCGGTCTTAAACAAAATATCCAGTAGAATGAAATACTGAGCCACTTCTACAAACATTGACTTGAGATTTACAAATCTGTGGTTGCACATTTAGTAGTGCGATGGCGGTCTCGTAGAAGATTTAAGGCAAGAGGAATTTTGATTAAGCAATTTGATATCAATGTGACTCAAAATATCCACTGGTATAATAATATAACGAGACTTTACATCACTCGACCAGAGCAGCCGTAGGTGATATGGTACATATTTAAATATTGAATAATTACTTAAATTATTTACTCAATTAAATATTTCTATTTTTTTTACAATTTACAGAGATCGAACAACATACTCAAGACTTCATGATGTTGCAGATGATCCACAAAAAGTCATTGATATATGTAATAATAATGAGAGGTACATGGAGGAGATACATAATATGTACGATTCATAGGGACGTGTTCGAGCGGAAGAAGCTGAACTCGATGAAGTTTTCCATAATGTGGAAGAAGTGCCTTCTATGACATAGACATAGAGCCAAACTGGTTATGGTACTCCAATGATGATGATGCCAACATTTGGAAGCAGGATATTATGATTATGAGGTCGGCACAGGAAATTATGATTCAGGGTCGGTCAATCATCTTCATACATAGATGTCGGTCATCAACTTCTTACATTCATGACACGGACATGGCCATAGAGAACATAACAAATATATGTATTATGAAGCAATACTTGTAGAGTATTAGATCGACAAGAGTATCAACAAGAACTAGAGAACCAAGAGGAGTCATAACAACATAGAGTTCAGAGTCGACGACGACAACCAGCTCGAAATCGATGACGTCTGGGTTGTGAACACATTGATATTTTTTAATCTTCTAAATGAATGTAATTTGGTTATTAAAGAATATTTTAATTTACACTTAATTTTTATTAATTATAGGTCATTATTAAAAAAAATTATTCAAAAATCATTTTGAATAATAAATAATATAATTATATTTTTACAAAAGTAGTGATATTAAGAAAGTAAAGATGAAAATTTAAATTAATAAATTTAAATTTAAAACAAAAAGAGAAAATACAGTGTAGAGAGAAAAAAAAAAAACAATATTTATAGAAAATATTTTAATATCTACAACATTTCAATAATTATTTTTGAAAACTACATCAATTATCCAATTTTTCCTATATATATAGGATAAAATACACATTTTTCTTAAATTGATTTTATTAAATTTGATTAATTAGAATGTTAATTTAATAATGTTCATTTAATAATTTTAGATTTAATGTGGATTTTTCACTATTTTCTGCCATACACATTTATGATACAAATTTAATTTAGTGCAAAGATTTTTTTCTTCAAAACTAAAATACAAGTTAATAAACAAAACTACTAATTAAATCCAAGTAAAAAATAACTAATATAAATGAAAAATAACCCCAAACACAAATCTTACAACATTTGAAGGGAGTTAAAAGTACATTTAAACTAGGGTAATTATCATAAATGTAACGAAACACAAAAATATTTACGGTTCGTGTAACAAAAAGCAAAAGTGCATGAAGCCGATATAATATTTTCAAAATTTTTAGATTTACCCTTGAATATTGAGGACGATTTGTTACTTTTCTTTCTTCTTTTCTTTACGATTTATTCATCTTCTCTTCCCATATTTCTTCATATCCTCTTCCAGATTTCTTTTCTTCTTTTTTTAAATGATTTATTCTTCTGTTTAAATCTCCAATTTCATCTTCACCATTTTTGGTAAGATTATTTGAAGTTACTTTACCTTTCTCATATTTGAGAATATCAAGATCGCTTAAATATCATTTTGACATGATCTAAACGATCGTTTACCATTGTCAACACGATCATTTAAATTTGAAGTATGTTTTTCATTGTTTAAAAATAACTACACGATCTTGTTGATATGATCTATACAATCACTTACCATATTCAACACGATCGTTTAGCATGGTCAACACAATATTTTAGATTTGAAACCCTTTCTCCATTGTTTAAAAAGAACTACACACTGTCGTATAGATATGATCTAAACAATCGCTTACCATAGTCATCACGATCGTTTAGCATGGTCAAAACGATTATAATTTAGAATTGAAATTTTTTTCATCGTTTAAAAAGAACTACACAATCATGTGGATATGAATGATTGCTTATCATAGCCAACACAATCATTTAACATGGTCAACATGATCTTTTAGAATTGAAGCATTTTTCCCATCTTTAAAAAGAATTACACTATCATTTAGAAGGAGATTACTCACGTGCACGTGTGACCGATTAATCGCATGTTGATTGCGGTATTTTTGGTATTTCTCATTATGGACCTGTAGGCTTTTTCCGTTTTTAAAATTTTTCTATAGAGTGTAACTATTTTACCGGTCTGTTATTTTTTTTTAAAAAAAAAACCTTTAAACTAACTAATATGAACATAATTTAATGGTTAAAATGGTAATAAGGATTAACGGTTCAAAATTTCAATCCTCATTATTTAATCATGAGTGCTCTTTTTCCAATAAACGTTGGTTACATTTCTTTATGTTATTTACTACGATTACATGCCATTCTCTTTACAATGCAATTCAATAACAATTGCACCTTAAATCTCAAACGAAGGTTAAACACACATTTGGTTAATAACTTCATCATGTGAAGATCAAGGTGTGCACAACCATACGATTATATTACAATAATCTATACTCATTAATAATTTTCATACATAACTTAAATTTAAAGTAGCAATATAAAATATAATATGTATGCTTAATTTAAAAGAAAAACAAATTCATAATTATCATTTTTCGTTTAAACTTTTAAAATTAAAAATTAAACCATCAAATTTATCTAAAATTTAAAACAAACCCTCAAATTTAATACTACGGATTATATAAGTTTGATGATTCAATTTTTGTCGTTTATGAATCAAATTTTTTTAATTATTTTTGTAAGTTTGAGAGTCTAATTTAATAGTTTTAGAAATTTAGAAACTCAATTATGTTGGTTACAAGTATTACTATGTTTTTAAGATGGTTTTTGTAATTTACACTATAGCATTTTCTGGAAATTTCTACGTGAGATCTCAACTTTAAAAATATAAAATTTAATTATTAATCGACTACAAAAATGGAAGTGTGAACTTAAAACAACAACCATTTTCAAATATTCCATTAATATTTTGCATTTGGAGTGAGCTTATTCTCCAAATATATATATATAGTTGGTCAAACAATGAACATGTGATGATATTTAATGCGATAATTTTATTTTATTTTATAATTATAAGAATATTTGAATTCAAGAATTTGAAATCAATTAATGGACAATATTTTTCCTTATTGTGTATTAATTAATTAAATGAGAATTCAATAATTGTGCTAACATTGTTTATTATTATTTTGACTTCGAGATGTAAGATCGGTGTTTAGTATAATAAGTAGTGCCTTATTGGGTGACATCCTTTGTATTTTACTTTACACTACTTTATTCGTTTATTTTATAACTATTAAATAATTGTCCTCTAATTCATCTATCCTGCACTCATTTTGGTTGATCATTCGATTTAGAAAAATTGTAACCAGTCATCAAACTAATTAAGTCTATCAATATATATCCTTAATAAAATTTAAGACTTTGTTATTATTTTGTAAAAAGAGTCTGCCTTTTTCTACAATAATTTTTCAAAATTTTAATGGGTTTATTTCTTTTCTTTTTTATTTTCTATTTCATTTTAAGAAGTTTAAGAAAATTGTAAAAAATAGAAAAATTAATAAAGTATTTACCATTTATATACACAAATATAATGTAATAAAAAAAATTAATGAATTTTTTTATATGGAGTGTAGATAGTTTCACTTTTTTTTTTCTATTTTTGAAAAATCTCCTTAGTTTATTTATTTATTTGTGTTCTTTCTTCCCTGTGTTGATTTGAAGGATGTGATGGTGAAAGAGAAGTGAGCATGAATAAGAATGAAAGGAAGTGTATAACATGTTTAGTGTCATATTGAAAAATGATCCTCAAATGTTTTTTTGAAAGTAAAAGGCTCCTTCACGTAGCCCAAAAGAAGCCAAAGAAGTCCCACATAGTCCAAAAGTCCAAGAGCCAAGTAGAGCATAAGGCCATGACACCTCCATGAGCACACAACCGCAACCCATGCCATGAGAGTGCAGCCCTGGCAATGCATGGGCGCGTGCGAGGGAGACAGACAAGCACTTGCGCGTCCAACCTTCGTGAGTGTGCAAGAGACAAACGTGCACGACAGAAGCCTAGAAGGCTCAGGAAATCTCTAGAAGTCTCTATAAGATTTTAAACAATTGTGGGACACGCGCATAGGAGACGGAAGTCACAAGAAGCTTCGTGCGCACCAGGACCCTCAGACATGTCTGAAAGCCTCTAGAACCTTCCAGGATACTCGGGAAGCTCTCTATGTCGGCAAAGCAGTGTCATGACAACCCAAGAAACCTCTAGAATGATGTTGCCGACCTTGTGAGACGGTTTAGTTGTCTACTGTCAGTGTAAAACCTCTATAAATACCCCAAAGGGATTTCATTTGGAAGTATCCTTGGGAATTCTCAACAAAGCACTTGTGTACTCATTCACTCAAACTCTTTTACCACTTTGCCTACGTTTTTCTTTTATTATCATTATTATTATTTTTAAATAATATTTTTTAAAACTTAACTTTGCATACTCTTTGTGTTTCATATCATAGTACATTAGAAGGGTATAATAATTTTTAGATTAAACTATGTATCCTT
Source organism: Cucumis sativus (assembly GCF_000004075.3). Taxonomy (NCBI): domain Eukaryota; kingdom Viridiplantae; phylum Streptophyta; class Magnoliopsida; order Cucurbitales; family Cucurbitaceae; genus Cucumis; species Cucumis sativus. Next base: position 158,613 of record NW_022279568.1, on the reverse strand, counting down.
TTAGTTCCAAAAGCATTCAAATCATTAGTTACCAGATAACAAATAATATTTATTGTTATCAATTAGTTTAAAATAGTAATAAAATAATAATTTGTAACGAGACTATAATTAGTAATATTGTCAAATTAACTACCAATATCAAATAGCAATATTATACAACAATTAGTAGCATTAATAATTATCATCATCAAACTATAGTCAAACAACAGTCAACAATCATTAATATTACGTATAGAATTAGATAGTAATTAGAAACAATTTGTATAATTGATAAGACATTTAATCAAACAATGGTTAGATGACAGTTGGTATCTTTGACAATTAGTATAAGATAATATTCAAACGACAATCAATATCATTGATAACTTGCATTCTTGATTCTATATAGTTACTAGTTGGTAACACGTGCTATGCACGTTAATTTTCACACAAATAGAATGAAACTATATTTATTTACTCATGATTTTTTAAAATAATTTTTGGAAATACATTTTTGAGCTTTATTTCTAGGGAGGTTTTTTCATCAAAACTTATTATATGCATGTATAAATAGAATAAGCTAAAAGATATAAAGAATTTGATAGTATGATTATGAAACAATTCATTCAATCAAGCTTTAGATTGATAAGTAGCTTTTTTCATGTATCAATTACATATCGAATGTTTAAAATAGCAAAAATAATTTTGGAATAAATTCGATGACTGCTAAAAAAACAACATTTAAAATTTAAAATTTGAATAATACGCTCTAGAAGAAAAGTTTGTTTTTCACTTAAATCAAGATCACTTTAACACATTTAGATGACCAAACCAATAGATAAAAAGAAAATAATCAGCTAACAAAAAATAAATTTTCTTATTTTTCAATTTCCATAAAGCTTAAACAACAATATTTTTTTTCCCTTCTCGCTTATCCAATTTTTTCTTCTTTCTCTATTTATATTGTTAGACAAAAACAAAAGTGACTAAGAAACAACATAGGAATCTCTCTTCAAGCTTGCAAGCAGCACCAAAATGATGACATAGACTTAGAAGACAACCCTCACCCTCAAATTGACTAATATTTTACATAAATATAGGACCCAATTGACCAATTTACCCATCTTTATTATTAATAATATATTAAAAATAGAAAGAAAGAAAAAAAGTAGACCATGTTTAAGATTTGCGTTTATTATATATTCTCTATGTAAATATGGTACACAATTTACCTCATCCCACCTTTTTTTTTCAATGACACAATGTTTTAATTAGTAATATCATTAAAATCCATTTTTCTAGTAGTGACGATTTGTTGATTGTCATTTTAATGAGACAATTTTTCCAACATTAGGGGCATGAATTAAGAAGTTGAAAAAAGAAATTACATGAAATGCATCATTATTGTTTCGTTTAGATCGTCGTACAAATCAATGTGAACTTGAAGTTTAGAAAATAATTCATTTGCAAAATATAGCAAATCAGTTACTAGATGCATTTGTACATGTAGAGAAAATAACTAAATCACATATAACAGCTGTAAATGTCCCACAAAAAATTGATATCTCAACATAACAAGTTATCATTAATGAATGTGGAACATAATAGAAGTGTGGTAGACCAGTAGGTTCCAAAGATAAAAACCCTCGAAAAAGAGATCAAGTCAATAACTCGATTAAGGACGTGATGTTTCAGAAGAAATCCAAAACTTGACTTCTGCAAAAAATATAATGTCTAAGAAAGTAGAGCAACTGAGGATATAATAATGAGATTTCGATAAAATATGTTATGAAAAGAAAGATTAAACCTAACTAATGTAGTTGTTGACAACATTTTTGTATATAATATTACTCTTAATATTATATTAGAAAATGAAGATCCTGAACCAAATTCTGTTGAAGAATGTCGACAGAGAAAAGATTGGTCTCTATGGAAAGAAGCAATTGAGGCAAAATTCACTTTCAAAAAACAATAATTTTTTGGACCAGTAATCCAAACACCATAAGAGGTCAAACTTGTGGAATATAAATAGGTATTTGTGAGAAAAAAATGAAAATAATGAAATCACAAGATATCATCTCGTACACATCTCTAGCACATTCTAAACCCTTACGATGTATTACAAAATCGAATTTATGCCTCTCTTAAGTATTTTGGAGTGCTTTTACGCATGTTTAGGAAGCCTTTTAAGTACATATGTATTGTCTCGCACATATCTCGGACATACCTCCCACCTTCCAAAATTTTACTATGCATTCTAAAATCAAATTTCTACCTCTCTTACATCATTTGAAGTGCTTTTACGCATGTTTAGAAAGCCTTTAAGATACTTATATATCATCTTGTACACATCTTGCACATTCCAAACTTTTACTATGCCTTCCAAAATCGAATTTATGCCTCTCTTAAGTCTGGAGTGCTTTTATGCATGTTTAGGAAGCCCTTTAGGTACTTATGTATCATCTCTCACATATCTCGCACACATCTCACACAGATCTCTCACATTCCAAACTTTTACTATGCCTTTCAAAATCGAATTTATGTCTCTTTTAAGTTTTTTGGAATGCTTTATACATGTTTAGGAAGCCTTTTAAGTACATATGTATTATCTCGTACATATCTCGCACACATCTCGCACATTCCAAACTCCATTCGAAAATCAAATTTCTATATCTCTTAAGTTCTTTAGAGTGCTTTTACGCATGTTTAGGAAGCCTCTATGTACTTATGTATCATCTTGCTCATTTCGCACATTCAAAATTTTCACTATGCGTTTCGAAATCAAAATTTTACTTCTCTTAAGTCCTTTTGGGTGTTTTTATGCATGTTTAGGAAGTCTTTTATGTACTTTATGTTTTATCTCGCATATTCCAAAATTTAATTGCACAATCCCATATAACTTAGGGTGATTTAAAGTGCTTTTCCACATGGCATAAAGACATTTGTATGTTTTTCATTTATTTCTTCTTGTTTTCCATATTGGTCACATTTGCTCTTTTGGGGCAACCTCTCTAATTAAATCATATGTATTCCTTTTTTGTTTCAAGCTTATCAGGGAAATATAGGAGAACCAAAGTTGGCGATTGGAAAACGTTTGATAATTATGATTGTGGCAAGATTTTGTTTGGACACTCTTAGTGGCATATTCACCATTAAGTATTTTGGATATGTAGCTTGTTCCAGTTAATTTCATCATGTCAAGAAAACATGTCCTACTTTAGAAAATAATTGGCATTCCAATTATGGACCAACATTTATATGTATTAAATTTGTAATGTTGAATATCATTGCAATTTTTGAGCTTATGAGTCTAGAGAACATATTTATGAATTCGAAAATTTAAAAAACATATTATGAATTTATGTATTTAGAATACGAGTTTCTGATTTGTGAATAAGTTTCAATTTATGTTTCTATGGAATACAAGTTCCAATTTAGGTACATGTTGAACATTAAATTGGGGCTATAATTTTTTAAAGAAGACCACAAGTTATATGCATTCTTTCTATCTACATCCATTCCAATTTCATGCAAATTTAAAAAAAGTAGCCAAACATTTTCTCCTGTACAATAGAAAAAAAAAATACACCAAAATTTAAGAAAACATATTTTCACCCATGTAAAACTCTAAACTTTAACGACCCTTACGGCTTATAAGAACTAAGTAAAGGAAAGGAAAATGTTAATGATGAGATTGAAAGATTGAGAAGGAACGAGGAATGAAGTTCGGGCAGTTGTGAGATTTCTCAGGCCAAATCATGTAATCTTGGGACTAATCCCGAGGATGACGGGCCGAGATCAAGGAAAGAGAAGCTTAAGAAGATGGATCTCGGGTACATCTCGAAGCTTTCTCGATCAAGTTCAAGAACATAGTAGTTTCTCGATCGAGTTCAAGAACATAGTAGTGTTTGAGATGGAACTCAAGTCAGAAGAGAAGAATCTCGGCCCAAATAGGCCCCGGGATTGCCTGAGATCCCGCCATACTTCTTTTTTTTTTTCTTTTAAAAGTTTGTTGAACCGGTTTAGTCTATCACTTTAAATAACTGCTGAACCAACGGTTCGCGAATTTTTTTTTCCCTTCATCGTATTGGTGCGCTAATCAAACCCACTAAACGGAGGTGCCGCTGAGCTTGAAGTTGACGTTAGACGCACCACCCGGGCTTCAGATACGGAGGTGGACGTAGAGGCTCCAACTCCCACAAACCGACCACCACCTCCAAAAGAGACACTGGCGGTATCGTCAGAGACAGCAGCGGCTCTGGTATGTAGAGGCGGCGGTGAATGGTAAAAGTGACGTAACAAATTATTTTTCTTAAGCTTCTGATACCATGTCTAGTTCTGTATATTATTGAAGATAATTGTCTATTCACAATGGGAATTACAAAAGTGTATTGTATACATAAAGGAGATTACAAGAAAGAAAATATAAATTAGCCTAAAAGGAAGAGTAAACTGGCTGTTTAATAGCACAACATTCTGGCAATAGATTTGATAAGAGCATGCCTATGAGCCTATTCTTTTTTAGGATTATGGAATGGCTGGTAATGGATTGGTTAAACATCTCAAGGGTGACCTTTTATTCCTTGATTCATCGCCTTTTTCCAAGCTCTTGAACCAGTGTGCTCGCTCGAGGTCAGCTCGAGACACCAGTCGTGTACATGCTTGTATAATTAAATCACCTTTTGCGTCCGAAACTTTTATCCAAAATAGGCTCATTGATGTATATGGGAAATGTGGATGTGTGGATGTTGCTCGCAAGTTGTTTGATAGAATGCTTGAGAGAAATATTTTCTCTTGGAACTCTATCATTTGTGCATTCACTAAGTCCGGATTTCTTGATGATGCTGTCCACATCTTTGAGAAGATGCCTCAAGTTGACCAATGCTCGTGGAACTCTATGATTTCAGGTTTTGAACAACATGGTCGCTTCGATGAAGCTTTAGTTTATTTTGCTCAAATGCATGGCCATGGTTTTCTTGTGAATGAATATTCATTCGGTAGTGCTCTCAGTGCTTGTGCAGGTTTACAAGATTTGAAATTAGGTTCCCAAATCCACAGTTTAGTATATAGGTCAAACTATTTATCAGATGTGTATATGGGCTCTGCGCTAGTAGATATGTACTCTAAATGTGGAAGAGTTGAATATGCTCAAAGTGTTTTTGATGAAATGACTGTGAGAAGTAGAGTTTCTTGGAATAGCTTGATTACCTGTTATGAACAGAATGGTCCAGTTGATGAGGCTCTTAAGATTTTTGTTGAGATGATCAAATGTGGGGTTGAACCTGACGAGGTAACACTTGCAAGTGTTGTTAGTGCATGTGCAACTATCTCGGCAATCAAAGAAGGTCAGCAGATTCATGCTCGAGTTGTAAAGTGTGATGAATTTAGAAATGATCTTATTTTAGGAAATGCGTTGCTTGATATGTATGCTAAATGTAATAGGATTAACGAGGCTAGAATAATTTTTGATATGATGCCAATTAGGAGTGTGGTGTCTGAGACCTCAATGGTAAGTGGGTATGCAAAGGCATCCAAAGTTAAAGTTGCAAGATATATGTTCTCAAATATGATGGTGAAAGATGTAATTACTTGGAATGCGCTTATTGCAGGGTGTACTCAGAATGGAGAGAATGAAGAGGCACTTATACTCTTTCGTTTGTTGAAAAGGAGTCTGTTTGGCCTACACACTACACATTTGGCAATCTCCTCAATGCTTGTGCAAACCTTGCTGATTTGCAGCTTGGCCGACAGGCTCACTCTCATGTTTTAAAGCATGGATTTCGATTCCAATATGGAGAAGATTCAGATGTTTTTGTTGGCAATTCTCTAATAGATATGTATATGAAATGTGGATCAGTTGAGAATGGTTGTAGGGTGTTTCAACATATGTTGGAAAAGGATTGTGTGTCATGGAATGCTATGATAGTTGGATATGCACAAAATGGTTTTGGCAATAAGGCTCTTGAAGTTTTTGTAAAATGTTAGAATCAGGAGAGGCACCAGATCATGTAACAATGATTGGTGTTCTTTGCGCTTGTAGTCATGCCGGACTACTTGACGAAGGTCGCTATTACTTTCGGTCAATGACTGCACAACATGGTTTGATGCCATTAAAAGACCATTATACATGTATGGTTGATTTACTGGGCCGAGCTGGGTACCTTGAAGAAGCAAAAATCTAATAGAGGAAATGTCAATGCAGCCTGATGCTATCGTCTGGGGATCATTGCTTGCTGCTTGTAAAGTTCATCGGAACATCCAATTGGGGGAATATGTAGTGAAGAAGCTTTTAGAGGTAGATCCTGAGAACTCTGGGCCATATGTTCTTCTTTCGAATATGTATGCTGAAAATAGAGATTGGAAGAATGTTGTGAGGGTAAGAAAGCTGATGAGACAGAGAGGAGTGGTTAAACAACCAGGTTGCAGTTGGATTGAAATTCAAGGTGAGTTGAATGTTTTTATGGTTAAAGATAAAAGGCATGCGAGGAAGAAAGAAATCTACATGGTTTTGAGAACAATTCTACAACAAATGAAACAAGCAGGATATGTCCCATATGTTGGCAGTAATGAGTTTGATGAAGATGAAGAACAATAGAAAGAAGACGACATACTTCCATCGTACCAAATTGAAATGCTAGATGCAGGTGGCGACTAGGTTGTTCTAACTAATTTAAATATGGATAGTCTTGTGCAAATGGAACCAAAGAAGTGGTTGGAAATGGCTTGGCAAAAAAGAAGCTGGAGAAGGTGGATTCTTAAATGGTTTGTTAAATGGCCAAAAGTTGTTAAAATTCAGAGGAAGAAGGGATTCTTAAACAGTAGTTGAAGATTCCACCATCTTTGAATCAGTTCACTAAGACCTTCGACAAAAATCTTGTGACTAACCTGTTCAAGATGCTTTTGAAATATAGGGCGGAGGACAAATCACAGAAAAGGTAGAAGTGGAGTTCAGCAGGAATCTGGAAGTCATTTAAGGCCAATTTCAACAAGTACGATGAGAACAAGAAGAAGTGGGGAATTGGAAATCATGGGCTCGAAGTCTTAGGCTAAAAAACGCAAAGGAGAAGCTGCTGAAAGATTGTGTTAGGGATCATTTAGTGAACTAATCTAAATAATCAGTTTGAGGATTTTTTTTTTTGACCTATCTAAGTAAGATAAATTTTAAGGATATTGAGGGAAGTAGGGAAAAGTTCAGTCAATGAGTTTTATTCTTCTTTGAAATTGATCCAATGCTAAAGGCAAACCATGTTCATGATCATTTTTTTTTTTTTTTTTTGCTAACATTCAATGTAAGAAGACATGGATTCCTCTAACTCTGATCAATATAGTGTTAGTCTAGATTGTTAAATTCTGTATTGTGTTCAATAACGTGAAAAATATTTCTGTGACGCCTATTTGGATGCCACATCTTTTTTTTTCATTTTAGGATAGGATACTAATGTTTTTTTTTAAAAATAATAATAAAAAAAACTGCATAATCTCAGTTTTCCTCGATTTTAAAAGGAAAAATGCAATTATAGAACTACATGCAATTTGCCTGTGTTTTTGTGTGATTTAAGAAGAAACTATTGAAATATCTTTAAATATATAGACAATAGTTCTGAATGTTGATTGTGTGGATGATTTGTGTGGAAGAACCATCTTGTAGCTTCATTATGACTTCCATTTTGAAGAAGGTTGTAATATGCCATGATGGCCCCTTTCTTATTTTGTAAAATTGCATTCTTCTCATTGTTTATTACCATAATATGTTCCTTCTTATTTTGCCATTTTGTATTTTTCTTAAAACATGTTGCTACTAGTTTCTGTTCTATATTAGAAGAAAATATATTTTCTCTTATAATATAATAAAACAGGTGATAGTCTATTCGATTTGATCTATTTTGGGACTAACTAAGAACCAAACCAAATCAATCAGTTTTACACGTAAGGGATCTAAACTAATGTTCAATAAAGAAACAAAACCAATGGATTGGTTTTATTTGGATCGGTTTATTATTGGTTTGGTTTTTGGATAGCAGTCAACTTCTCCTTAAGCACTAGAAAGGACCTAACCTCTCTAACAAATTAGGGTATGGCAAGTTATAGATCACATCTACCTTAGCTTTATCAACCTTAATACCATTTGAAGAATCTAAATGTTCTGACACAATGTCATGGCTAGCCATAAAGTGACATTTTTCATAGTTTAAAATTAGATTAGTTTTATGCATCTTTTCATGATTAAGAAATTATGCAAGCATTCATCAAATGAGCTATCATATACAGTGAACTGTCTATGAAAACCCCAATACAATCTTCAATAAAATCTAAAAACATACTCACCATTTATCTTTCGAGCATACTCGGGACATTGCACAAACCAAATGACATTCTCCTAAAAGCATATGTACCGTAGGTGCATGGGAAGGTAGTTTTTTTTTTGTCCTCTTGAGCGATTGGTATTTGATAGAAACCCGAAAAGCCATAAAAAATAAAATAAAAAATAAAGGCTTCCCCGCTAAACATTCTACCATTTGATTTGAGAAAAAAAAAAGGATGTGATCTTTCTATTGTTAACTCAATGAGCTTGCAGTAGTCAATGCACCTACACCACCCATTTGAACTCGAGTTTGCACCATCTTTCCTTTCTTGTTCTTAACTACCGTCATTCCAGTCTTTTTAGACACGACATGGATAGGACTTACCCATGTGCTATCAGAAACAAGGGTAGATAATGGCAGCTTCATTGAGCTTTAGAATTTCCTTAAGAACAACATCCTTCATCGTTGGATTCAATCTTCGTTTGGGTTGGGCAACAACTTTTGCTCCTTCGTCAAGAGAGATGCGGTACATGCAAAGGGAATGACTTATCCCCTTGATATAACCCAAGGTTCATCAAATACCTTCTTGCTCACTCTTAGCACCTCTATCAAATTTTGCTCTTGATCCGGTGTGAGCTCTCTAGAGATGATCACAGGAAGTGTGTTTTTCTCTCCCAATAACACATGTTTAAGATGGGGAGAGCCTTAAGCTCGATGCCTTGTTCATGTGAAGAGAAAGAAGTTTCATCATCAATCAAATTATCAAAATCGAAATCAATAGGAGTCACAATATCATATCAATATTTTCATCCACATTCATAACTATCTCATCAACCAAATCATACATCTCGATTGAACACAAAGACAAATTTCATTACATCAAAGATATTAAAAGAGACAACATCACCATTAAATTCTACACTAAGTGATCCTTTGGTCATTAGATAGAAAAAATAAACATAATGTTTTGTTTTTTACAAGAGTAGAAAGCTAAGTTTAACAAGTAGAAAGCTAAGTTTAACGAATTTCAAGATCTGAACTGATGAGATGAAGAAAATGAAAAAATGAGAAAAGGTCAAAAATTGGAAATGACAAAAAGGTAAATATAGTTAATAATATATATTCAACATGTATATTTCAACCAACGTAACTTTTCTTCATCAAATTATTAACTAATTAACGATACTTTCTTGAAGCCTGTTGAGCAAAAACAAGATATGATGAGCTCGGTTATGAAGAAGATGAAGAATAGATGGAAAGAATGAAAAATAAAAGAAGACAAACAACTGAAAATAAGGTAAATAGAAATTGTGGATTTTAATATATCTTGTAATATTTATATCACTAACATTCTTTCTTATTACCATTATTTTAGGTATCATAAGGACAGGGAAACCCAAAATGTTCAAAGCAATGAAGAAAGTTGCTTAAAAAAAAGAAGCAAAAACAAAGAAAGACTCCAAAACAACACCATCATGCTCAAACCTTCAACTTAGAACTTACATCTCCATCTCAAACTGATCATTCCCAACCTTGATCTTGGAACTTGCCTTTAGAATAGTGAATATGGCCTTGTTATGTTGACAATGAATTGCATATTTTGAAACTTGCTTTTAGTCTTGAAAATTTTGTTTATCGTGAAAGTGAAATACATTTTGGTCGAAAAAAAATGTAAAAATATGTAAACTTTAAAGACAATGAATGTTGATTTTTCGTGTGTTAAAATTTTCAAGGATATGGTGCATCTGTTGTGAATTTTCTAGAGTTGATGTATATATGTTGAATGAACTTATATATTAGGTACATCCAAGATAAACAACTTATTTTTCTATTAGTGTATGTTATTGATAGACAACAATATCTTTCTATTAGTTTCTATCTATGATATAGAAACTAATAATATCAGTGTATGTATGTTAAATAAGTTAGAAGATATCTTTCTAATAACTTCTATCCGTGGTAGACACTGATAAAGAAATATTAGTGTTTATCAAATAGATTTTATTAATGTTAAATATAGTTGAATGAAATTCTATTAGATATTAGATATTAGATATCTTTATATCACTCTCGATAGAAGTATATTAGTGTACATCAACTAGATTTTAAACAAACATTTTCCAACAAACCACTTGTTGTATTAGATACATCAAGAATAAAGTACAAGTTATTTTTCGATCGATGTGTATCAACGTCACTGATATATTTCTATTTATTTCTATCAATGATAGAAACTAATAAAACCATGTTAGTCTCTATCAGTGATAAAAAAGTATCGGTATGAATCAATTAATTTTTTTTATTAAAAACCAACATTTACAAATATACCAAAAAAATCAAGTTGACAAAATGGACAATGAACAATGCACCATGCCTCATTTTTAAATATAAATGAACAGAAGAAACTAAATACAACTCATTCCAAAATTTTCAGACAATAGAAAAAGACTTGTAGAAACACTAAGCAGCCCAGCCCAAACGTAATAAAAAATTGAAACTAACAATTTTGCTTCCAAACGTGACCCTACCTAAACTGACCCACCCGACCCATTTACATCTCAATTTTCCCTCCAAAGCATGCGATCGTTCGACTTCTTAATTTTCACCATCTTGCTCCACCATCTTCCTCTTCTTCTTTGAACCACTTGGGCACTTAGCACTCCAACAGTTTGATAGTTTTACAACTGACATTATGGTAGTCTGAAATTTGGTAGTCTTGTAGTCTGTCATTTCGACGCTCTAGCAATTTTACTGCGTCTTGGTTTGGATCATATAGAGATGATATCAAAAAGGTCTAGACAACTCTATCATGTCATTCCTTGATTTTCTACTGTATCTCGGTTTGGTTCATATAGAGATGACATCAAAAAGGTCTAGACAACTCTATCATGTCACTCCTTGATTTTCTATTGTATCTCGGTTTGGTTCATATAGAGATGATCCCAGAAAGATCTAAGCAACTCTATTATGTCACTCCTTGACTTCCTACTGCATCTTGGTTTGGTTCATATAGTGATTGTAAACCTTGAACTACAAGCATTAAGCCTGTTAATGAAACAAGTGGATGAGTTTGATTTGAGATTAGTTGAAGACTAGGATTTGATTAAATAGTGGTTCAAAGAAGGGTTAAAGTGGTAGTGGCCTAAGTGTCATCGTTGGTGTGTCATTATAAATGTGTCAAGATGTTGGAAGAAGCAAAAATTGGAAAAAGTGGCTAAGTGTTGAGACAACAACAAAAAGGGCTTAAAAACCTCTAAAGTGTGGTGTCTAGGTGTTTTGAGGTTAAACTAGGTGGCCAAGGTTATTTAAATAACCTCTAAGGACAAGGCTATGTGGTCAAGCAACGCATGTTAGGCATTGTGATGTGTTCACTAGGCGTTTAGATGTGCTTTGCAAGTAAGACAAGGGCTAGGTGAGCTGAGTCATGCAGTTTGACACATGAGGCTTTGTGACAAAGTTTGACAGTGTGTATGCGAGTAAGGAAAGGCTCTAGACATTTTGGGTAAGATGTCACCCCCCCTCCTAGATCACCTACTCTAGACCTGGGAGATGACGTGAAGTCAATCGATATCACTCCCCTTCAGAACAACACCAGTTGGACCCTTAACCTTTAACTTTTAAACGAAAAGCAAGCGAAAGCTAAAACACAAAACTATAGTACAACTCTTTTTATTACACAAACTTTATATAAGCTTTATACAAACATTTAATGGAAACCACAACTACCTGAAACAGATTCTAACTTCTATTAGTCTTAACCTAAGTTTGACGCAACTAAAAGCCCAAAACATACGCGGCTTAAACAACTTAATACATACAAAAGTAAAGACAAAACCCTATAGCAGACAAATGGCACCGATTCAGGTTATGAGGAAATGAACTCTACCTAGAAAGTGGAAAAAGATTTTGAAGAGTGTGTGCTAAACGTAAGTTTTTTGAAAACCTATCATTCACTGGGCTCATTTAGCTCACATTCAGAACGCGGCTAGCCATGCATGTGCGACACATTGAGCACGAGGCCAACCATGGGCGCGTAATGTGACACCTAAACCGCAATACAACCAAAACACCGAAGTAAAGAAAAAGGATGTGATTTAGCTTAAACTTTGAAATTTTATTATTGCTAATCTTATTCTCAACTGCTTTTAAACTATCAATCAAGACTCAAACCCAATGACAGTCAACCTTAAACGCCAAAAGCTATAAATCACTTAACCAAAACATACAATTTATTAGTAACAGGCGTTTAACATTTGACCAAAAATAAAGAAAACATTTATCAAACTCTTTAACACCAGTGCTTTCTCATCTCGCTGCAAATCTTTCAACCTTCTTCTCTACTTGGTCTAAACGCCTAACCTTGGAAGATAGATTTTGAAAACGTCAGTTGAAACTCTGTGAGATTTTATGAAAACCTTTCGCAATACCTTTTCATAATCATTTCGCAAAAATAATATCAAATCATTTAAACACACCAACAAATCATTTCGTTTAGCACAAACCTTTCTTTATGCTTAATAAATCATTTCGCGACCCTTTCATTTCGTCAAGGATCTTGAATCACTCTCTACGCTAGGTCATGTAACTTTGCGTTGAGACTATTGAATCATCCGCATCCGAGCATTTTCTAATTCGTCCTGGTGGCTCAAGCTCCTAAGCTTTATACGCTCCTTTCAACGCATAAGCCAGCTTCATCACCACGTGGTCTCGTACACTTATAGTGGCCTTTAACTCTTTATGTGCACATAAAAGTTAGCATCATCTGAAAGAAACAACTAATGGTTTGAAAACCATTTTATAGTATTGAAATCATAATCAACAAATCAAACTTTAACATTATAAATCATGCTAGAAAACATAAACTTATCATAGAAATCTCTTTTGAAACACATCTCATTTGAATTCTTCTATCAAATCAGTAAAGAAAAATCATAATAAAGTTTTTAACATAAATTCATTTGAAAGAAAAGCACTCACCAAACTTTACCAAAGATCCTCATCTTCCTTCTCTTTTTGTGGAGCATTCTCGTGGAACACACCGCAACACTTAACACTTTGTTTTTCTTCTTCTTGCCAAAGTAAAACAGCAACATTTTTGCTCTCTTTATTAAAATCTATCCCTTACTTAACGACCAAGTTCTTTATTTGTAGAGTCCTTAAACTAGCTTAGTCATGCATAAACTCTTTTCAGTTCGTCAGCTCCTGCTTAGAACTTTACATGTGTAAATTTAATATTTAACTCAGTCATGCTTAAATCCTTAATCTTACACGTTAACCTATGTCAAATCAGATTTGACATTTTCTTCGTCAGACCTTGCTTCTCGCCTAACTCCAAATCGTGTATAACTTCAACCACTCAACATTTCTCGCGAATAATCTTATCGTGTAGTTATATTTTTACTATAAGAAATCTTCCTTGCGAACTAACCAACTTTTACTCGCATAGAACTCTTATCGCGAACTTAAACTTCAAGGCTTCCTCACAGAATTTTTCTCCGCTAAACACTTAATTCTTCTCGTGAAGACTACCTAAAACGCCTAGTCTAACACTTAGTCAAAACTTTCACTTCTTAACTTACGCGAAGACTCTTTCTCTTCTTATTGCATAACTTCTTTCGTGAACTACCCACTTAATCGCAAAAACTTATACTTAACCATAAAAGTTTTTATCACTTAATCCTTTTCGCAGATTGACTCTAACAACAACTTTTTATCGTGAAGTGTTACTTCAAAACGCCTCCTCTTATCCAACCCGAATTTTCAAAACTCTTAGCCATATTTTACTTCCTATCCTCAAATTAAAAACGGGTATCACACGTAAAACATGCGACTGCTTGTTTGTTTCCATATCAATCCGTGAATATGTTTTGGTTAGACTCTAAATATGCGACTAGAGTTGGTGAGTAGGTTAGGTTCATGTGATAAAAGGGACATAATACTACCTAATGCGTTGTTATACATTGATTCATCGTTGTAAGTATAAGTTTTCTTCTCTCTTGCCCAAGTAGAAGCGAAGATAGAGGTTTCCTGGGTAAATCAGGGTGAACATATGGAATTAGCGACTCTAATAGGTTAATTATGCATTCTAAAATCATGCGGCGTCTATACAATATAAATTGATATGCATGGTATGATTTACTCTATATATCTACACTAAGTGCGATAGAGTAGCAAGATGGAGATGACAATGAAATGTAATGAAATATAAACTCATGTATTTGGCGATGATCTGTGCAGAAATGTTTAACTAATGAAGTGTAAAGCAAGGATAATTAATGCGACAAGGTGGCACAAAACATTTGTTAACTTCATATTTAAGCTAAGCAACCTATTGCTGCCATCTCCATACTTGCTTATCTTTCGAGATCCAAATACATAAAGTTAATAGATGATTTGTATTTGATCTTTATGAATTAATTATATGCAACCCATCTTATATTAAGACGAGTAACCTCTCGGTGCTTTCGACACACACTCACACCTTTTATATGTATGTTAAGGATAAGCTCGACGACAAAATTGGATTGTTGTAACCCTTTTGCCTCTTGTTTAGCTAAATTCAGGTTATCATGCATCAAGTGACAACAATTAACACTTTATCTTTTCTTTCGAATAAGACAAGGCATTAATGGTTGCATTTAACTAAACAAGACAAATAACATACATTCAGATTCTTTAGCATTAACTATTCCTTAAATTATTTACCCCTACTTACTTATACTTAAATAAATAGGAGAGATACAGAAATAAGAGAATGAAGTAGAAATATTTGTATTTATAAATAAAGCTTTAGGCTTGTCGGCCATGAAGTTTACATCACAAAATACAAGCAAATAAAGTGTAAATGAAAGTACAGGAAAATAAGGCAAACTGTTGAGTATGATTTTTCATACTCGTTGGCCCTGATTTTTGCCTACATGTTGATGGGAAGTGAAAAAGGGACTCTTTCATCTCTATTCTAAGCTCTCAACTAAAACAAAAGAAGGGAAATAGATGTTAAAAATGAGCTTGCTTTGCGATGGTTTTCACACACAATTATTGGAGAAGTAGCTTCAAATTTATAGGTGAAGGTTGACATGATGTGACAATATGAGCTTCATTAATTCTATATAAAAAAGCTACTTTGCACCTCAAACGTCACATTTGTCTTTTTTTTTTACATTCATGCCAACTCTTCTTTGTCTGCTCAAGATGTGAAACGCTTAACTTTGTGCTCTCGATTGCCTTGTTGGTCGTGTGCCTTCTTGCTTTACATGTTATTGCCCAGTTACTCCTCTTTTTCACATAAAAATCTTGCATATAGACATGAAAATCACGATAAATAGGCATAAAGCACTTTTTGTAGATTGTAACAGTAACCAAGCTATTTTATCTATTTTACTATGCATTTTCTTCCTTTTTCATGCGTTAAAGACTTCAAAATTCTAGCTAAAAGGCTACAATAAATTATATTTCTACAAGTTACTAGTGATGCGACATGGAAAGCAACAAAAGGGCTCATGCAGCATGCATAGACACACGAAGTTAGCACACGACCAAGTTTTTGAACTCTGTGCGTGCGCATCCAAGCCTATTGGCCTTGCATGTGTGCTATTCATGCCAAACTGCCATTTTTTGGCATTTTTTTATATTTTTGTAAATTTTTAGCAAAATTACGATATTTTCTGGACCCAAGGGATTAATTTGGATGTAATTATCATTATTTTACGTCAAGAGGAAATTGGACAAATTTATAGGCCAAGGACTTAGCTTGTATCTGTGAGTGAGAAAATGAGTTGCAAATAGAGATTTCTATATGTATTTGCTAGCCAAAAGTTTTAGCACGAAAATAGAGATTTCTTTGTGTACCACTTGAAAGCATTTTCTTTCGAGCTTCAAATGATCTACCTAACTAGCTGATCTCCTTTTGATTCTGCATGCTCACATGTTTCGATGAAGTGGATATGTTGCTTTGAGTTTCCCTTTTCATCGAACTACTGGAATTTTGGAGGCTGGTACCCAAGCGACATTCTCAAGTTATTGATTCTTTTGGTGTACCACTTAGAGTACATGAAAGAAGTATGAGTCGAGCCTCTATACTAAACTCTTATGGAGTTCGCGATCATATCCTGCAGCTACTTTAACTAAAAGGGAAGCAACAGAAGCTGATTGTTCTTGTGGTTGGTTTTCTTGCACCACATTCTTCCCTTTGTCACCAACTTTAACAATAGGAGTTTGACTCAACTTAGCAGTTTCACAAGTCTACATTTGCTATTTCAAAGATGCGATTTTGGGTTTCATTTCTCAACAACTTTCATTAAGAGATTAAGTTTCCTTTCCATCTTTACCATGGCGGCCTCGACTGTTACATTAGCCATCATCATAGACATCACATCAGGGAGACTGCTTCCCTCTTGGACTTCCTAAAGGTAAAATCAAAGTTATCATACAAATGAATTTTTCTTGACAACAATCCTAGCTTTAAGAGTTTCCATCAATTGCTTGAGGATGCTTTGCACGATGATAGAACCTTTATCTTGTTCTTGGATTCCCCTTTGAACGACTACAGATGATAGGTTCCATATAAGTGTCGCTTGCAATAGAAGATTTGGATGTAGTTTTCTTTGGTACCACTGGTTTGCTTGTAAATCTGAATGACAAGAGAGAGATGAGAGGTAGAGTGGTTCCACTAGGCATGCCAATTTGTTTGCACGAGGTTTTCGGAAAAACGTGTTTCGTGGAGTTGAACTTGTGTTGATGTTGTGTTTATATTGATTTGATGTGATGTGATTCGACCTCTGGTGCTTGATCCTCTAATTATCTCTTAATCGAATGCGTGTATGAAAATCGAGTACATGATGTTCTTGAAGTTGTAGTCAGAATAATATTTGCATCTCCAAGAAACTTGAGCTTCAAGGAGTGATTCATTATTGAAGAGCTACTGAGTTTTCTTCTTGTTAGAAGTAAAAAATTTCTTTTCCCACAAATGAAGAGAACTCCTCTATTTATAGAGTTCTCTAGTGGACTTTATAGGTTTGAGCTTAATTACCTAGATCAAATTCATAAGCTCAACAATATGTATTTGAGTCATATTTAACATTTGTGCTAAATTAAGTTTTTCTTTGGCTTAAATTGAAAGAAAACATGTATAGTCATATTAGCCAAATTATGCCTTCAATTTCACTTTGGGGACACACGTGAACTTTTAATTAGTCCAAAATTCAATTATTTGGATTTCTTTTGGTAAATGAGTTGGCAATTCATGATTGGTCCAAAATTAGTCAAATTTCTATTCAAATAAAAAATATTTAGTTTAATTTAAATTGAACTAAATTAAAATAATTAAGATAAAAATAAAAATGTTTAAACTAAGTCTACTAAATACCCACGTTTTATTAAGAAAAATACTATTTTCTTAAATCCAGATTATTTAAACCAACTACAAAAGAGAGCCTTTGTTGACCAAACGTCACCTAACCGTATTCTCTTTATACCTTCATTTCATCTAACCTACTTTCTCAAGAAAACACTCCTCCTCTCGCAAAAAAGACCGTCCGCGTGCGCCTCCTTTCTAACGAAGAAGATCGCCGTCGTCACAGTCTCGTCGTCCGCTCTGTCCGCCGTCACACCCTGCTAGTTCGCCGCACAATTTGCTCGGCACCCGCTGTCAGATTCAAGCATCTCTTTCTCTCTGCTACTCAGAGGTAAAATTTTTCAGTTCATTTGATTCATTATAATTGTTGCCTGGTTGTGGTTGCATTTTACATTATCGAAAGAACCAAAATCCTTCAAGGTAAAATTTCATCTTATTGATTATGAAAGATTTCTGTAAGGTATTTTTGTAATTACTTCTATAGGTACCTTATATGGTTGTGGAAGTGTTAATCAAATAGTTTTCAACTGTGTGATGAGACGGTGGAAAGCACTTGTGGGTTTTGAGAAGAAATCTAGGATGAGTTGTGAGGCTGAAAAGTTTAATATATAAATAATCATGTCGTTATATTTCTGAACAAGGATGAGAGATGTCACGTGGTTATTTTAATCACAAAACCAACGTGCGGCACAAAGGTGTTGGGGTTGCACCAATGTAAGCCTAAGAGTAATTGGACTTGTTGGAACAAACTAAGGAAGAAGGAAATCCGTAGGTAAGAAGTAGGCAAAGAGTTGTAGACAAGGTGTTTGATAAAATGCTTAAAAGAGCTTTGTTGATGAATTCCCAAGGATTCTGTGTTGTTTGTACAAATGGACCCCTTTGGGGTATTTATAGAAGTATACAACCTATTTACAAGCCCTAAACCGCCTTACAAGGTCGGCAAAAGCAATCTGGAACATTCCCGAGCGCTCATGACACTGTCCAGAAGCTTCTGGAGGCGTCTGGGCCGTCTGGCGCGCGCGCGCCTTCGTGCGTGTTCGCGAGCCTTCCCGGCCGCTCGCGATTCTTCTGGAACCTTCGAGAGGTTCCCGGATGCTTCTCCGCGCGCTCCGTGTGCTCCGTGTCCGCTTCACGCGCGCTAGTGTAGCGCGCGTCCATGCCGCGCGCGTCCATGCCGCGCGTCCGCTTGTCTGCCTGCTGCCCTTGCGCGCGGCGCGCCCATGTCATGACAGGGCGCGCGCGCCAGTCTACTGTACATTGGCGTGTCATAGGCTTGGCGTGAACCTGTTCCTCTTCCTTGGGTCTTTGGACTGCTTGGGACCTTGTTGGCTCCTCTTGGGCAATGCTAAGGAGCCTTAATTTGCGAAAAATTTGTTGGGTCATTTTTGGGGCGTGACAGAGAAGTTCCTTGAAAACTTGTATTTAGTAAGCATCTTAGATTTTAGGATTAAAGTACTGATGTAGATATGGATATCAAAATTTCAATTTTACTGTTATTTAAAAGTCACTTTTTAGGTTGATTTTGAGTTTGAAAGTCACCGATTGTTGTTGAAATTGTATTTACTAAGCATCTTAGGTTGTTTTGAGTTTGAAAAACTTTTTAGGATGGAGATACATATCATGTTTGTGTGTTTGTTATTTCTTGATAGGGGGAATTTGTGAGTTTGTTATTCCTTAATAGGGGGCATTTGTTGTCATAAAATATAAATCACTATGCTTTAGCTATATGATGATTTTTTAAATTCATTTTGCTCTTGATTGTTGTTGAATTAATTAGGTTTTTTCATTTATAAAATTCATTATTTGAATAATGTCTTAAGTGCATTACTTCAAATTATGGCATATAAATCTCCATGGCTTTTGTGATGTGCTAGGTACTGAGAGATACACCCTTCTCCTTTCCCTTTCAAGTGAGATAAAATGGGAGAGAGGAAGGTGCTTAACAAATACTACCCACCGGATTTTGATCCGTCAAAGCTACCAAGGGTTCGTAGACCCAAAAACCAGCAAATGAAGGTTCGTATGATGCTTCCTATGAGCATCCGGTGCAATACTTGTGGTAATTACATATACAAGGGCACAAAGTTTAATTCTCGCAAGGAGGACGTCATTGGTGAGGCAAGAGAATCCCTTTTATATTTTTAACTTAAAATATGTTTGTTCCTTTTGCAATTTATTTTCTTATTTCTCATATATTTTTTTCCTTTTACTTCAGACATATTTGGGAATTCAAATTTTTAGGTTCTACTTCAAGTGTACCAGATGTTCTGCTGAGCTTACATTAAAACAGACCCCCAAAACTCAGACTATGTTGTAGAATCAGGAGCCACACGTAATTTTGAACCATGGCGTGAGGAGGATGAAGCTTCTGAGAAGGAGAAACACAAAAGGAATGCGGAAGAGATGGGGGACGCAATGAAATCCTTGGAGAATAGAACCTTGGATTCGAAACGAGAGATGGACATTCTTGCTGCTTTGGATGAGATGAAGTCTATGAAGGTTTTTGTTTTATTACCCTTTGTTTCATCATTAAGATTCTTGGGTTGTGATTACTTTCTTGGAGTTGTGGCTTTGAACAAGATTTTAATTTGTTTCTTGATTTTAACATCTTCAATTATTAAGTATAGTTTATTGTTTAAAATAACTTGGTGGGTGTTTGTTCCGCAGTCGAGACACGCAACTGTGAGTATTGATTCAATGCTTGTAGCTTTGCAACGAACTGCCGCTGAAAAGGTACGTGTAGCACTGCCTTCATGAAAACAGTTTGACATGAAATGTATGTGATAAAATATTGAAAACAGAAGCCTGGATTCTGTCTTTTAATTTCGAGCATCATTTTAAATATTTTGAGATATTGAGCAATATACACTTTGCAGGAAAAGAAGTTAGAAGAAGAAGATGAAGCACTGATAAAATCAATAGTCTTCAATGTGAGGCCATTTTTCCTATATGTTTTTCCTCTTCCATTGAAACCATTTACAGTTGTTTCTTTTTGTTTCCTTGGAATTAAAAATTTTCATATGCTTTTGTCAATACTCTTGTGCAGAACTCAAACAGTTATGTTAGAAGAATTTCAGATGATGAATTTGATGATGGTAGTATTGTTCAACATTTGACCAACAATGATATAGCATCGGACTTTAAAGCTAAGGTAATTAAGTAATAAATGAAGTTATTTTCTATTCCTTATATGAAGATTTGGATGAATAGTGAGCATTAGAGGTGTGAGTGATACATTTGTAAACCGGATAGGGTCTTTGAGAATCTCATCTATTTAGCTTATTCTTAACTTCTTGACATGTTAACTATTTCTGCAGAATTTTATCAAAGGTAAATCTGGTGATTAGGATGAATTTTCAGGATTATCAAAAGTAACTTAAATATGCATAAAGATACTATTTGTGCCAACTAAATGTCATTGGAGCACTCAAACATGCATATGCCTTCTAAAAAAAATGCATTTTCCTTTTCTCATTGGCATTTCTATCTAATTGTGAATCTTTAAGTGAAGCATACAACAAAATTGCTACGTGTTTTTTTTTTTTTTTTGCTAGCATGAACTACATTTGAGTGTGTATCTTAATTTGCGGAGGATAAGAACTAAGAAGTGGGGTATGTTTGAGACTTGTTCCTGTTATTGAATTTTGAAGTCTTTGCATAGAAGATTGCTAATTAGACCTATTTGTAGCATTCAAATTTGAATGTGCCTTTTCTCATTAGCATTTCAATCTATTTGGATTGCAGAAGCAGAGGGTTTCTGAAGGATCTCCTCATGATCCTACAAGTACTTCATCAAAAGCTGGTTTTCTCCATAGCCGCATGGGTGAAGGTACCCTACCTTATATTTTTATTCTATCTACTTTTCCAAGGAATATATTTGGAAAATGGTGTGAATGTTACAAATATATACTAATCTTTAATTGATTGGCCCCTTCTCTCAATATTGCAAGAAAAAGTTTTTGGTAGATGCTAGTGCTGGGTATAAAAAAAAACTTCTCTATTATTTTCTCTCTTCATGAAAAGGTTACAGTTGATAGGAAGGCCCTTTCAATTCAAAAGAGGGGAAATGGTAAAATAATAGTTATTAAGGAACCTTTCAACAATTGTGAACGAATGGAAAGCGTTCTTATAGTTCTTTTGGGAGGGAATTCTCTCTACCTCTCTAAGGAACCTTTCAACAATTGTGAACGAATGGAAAGCGTCCTTATAGTTCTTTTGGAGGGGATTCTCTCTACCTCTCTTACCCCAACCCCTAGGCTGTTTGTTCTCTCCTTTTTTGATCCTTTCACGTTTCTTATAAAAAAGATTGTTGCTGAGGAATGAGGGGTTCATGGGGAGGAAAATCAAGATGATTTTGGTTTGCAGGTGTGGAATTTCAAGCTGGTAGCACTTAGTTTAAGGTAGGAAATTAGAGTTTACAAGGAATTGGGTTACGGTCTCAGATGTGTCTTTTTTCTTCAAAACAAGTCAGTTTATATCTGTGCTTTTCTTTCTTAAAACAATTTGGGATCCCATCTTGAAGGGAAGGTGAAACAAAGACATATGGAGAAACTCTTGAAAGGCATAAAAAAGATTCACCTTTTATCTTCTCCTTTTGTTTTGTGCTGTGGAGATGGGAAGGAAACAGTTTTCGGGAGGATAAGTGGATTAGGGATAGCCCTCTTTACTGCTCTCTTTTTCCATGTTTTTACCATTCATCCTCAATGAAGAACCAATCATTTGTTGTTATCTTTCCCCATTCTTTGGATTTTAATGTAGTTTGCCTGATAAGGAAATGGCAAAAGTTATTGCTATTCTTTCCTTGTATTGGGAAGTCTTGTTGTAATCCAGATGTTCGTGGTTGGAGTTTGCTCAATTGACGGTTTTTTGTGCACGTCCTCTTTGCTTGACGGTCCTTCTCCGTGTGAATTCTGGTTTTTGCCTTATTGCAGAAGTTAAAAATTATCAAGAAGGCTGAGTTTTTTACTTGATATGTTATCCACAGAATAGTTCACAAGTTGGATTAGTTTTGAGCAAAATGCCCAATTTGTCTGGTTTGTGGTCTTACGTTGTTTGTAGGAGGGAGTCAAAGGATCTTAACCATATATTTTGGAGCTGTGATCTTGCTTATTGGTTTGCAGTTGGTTTTTGAGGAGTTTGGCTAGATTTCGTGAGAAAGGTTGTTTTGTTGTGGCAAGTCATGTTGTATACTCTTTTGTGGAGCCTTTCGGTTGAGAGGAACAGTAGAGTTTTTAGAGGGGTTGAGAATTCTTCGAGTGATCTTTTTCCCTTATTGAATTTAATGCTTCATCGTGGGCTTTTAGTTGAATCTTCTTTCTGTGGGTGTTCCTAATTGTTCACTTGTGTAATCTTTCAATTTTTTTTCAACTAAAACTTTGTTATTAATGAATATATCTATCTATATCTATACTATATATAAAAGAGGCTAGGATGAGAGAATCTTCACGTCCTTGTTATGCTTGTATAATGCTTCATAATTAATATTATGTCCTCCGTCACAATGATTTGAGTTGAGGTGGTTACATGTGAAATGGTGTATTCTTCTATGTATCGGCGTGATCTTGATCATAAATATGAAACCTTATGATCTAAAGTAGAGACATTTTTGGAATGGACATAAAATATATTATTACTTATTAGTTATTATCTTTTAAATTTTTTTCTCCATGCACTAAAAATAAACTATAAACGTCACGTGCATCACTTATGGACTAGTATATGTATGTGCTATGGTAAAGATATTTATTTTTATAATATTTTTGTAGTTATTGTGTCAAGAAAAAATAATAAAGAATTTCTCTTCTAATCCCATTTCTCTCTCCTACTGGTCCTCAACCCACCCTCACCTATGTGAGATTCCTAATTATAGAATAAAGGAGTATGGTGAAAATTAATATGGTTTTAGTTGGGGCATTTTAGTAAATAGTTAATTAGGTCTTTTTGCTTTATATAGTAGGAGAGGGGTGCAGAAATGTGTGAAGAATTTTGTTAAGGTTTTCCTAATTGGGGAATTTGGGAGAGGATTCTCAGCCCTCTTGAATGTTTGAGGTATATTGTCATTTCTTCTTGATATTGTGTTAGGATCCCACCTAACAAGAATTATCTCAAGAAGAGTAAAAGAAAAATCAAATAAGAAGATATATGAAACGTATGCTAGAATACCACAAGAAAAAGTTACAAGTAACCCCTAGCCTTTTGAGAGGGCTAGACTCTCCCCAATTTCCCAATCAAGTAAATCCCACTACAAAATTCTTCATATCTTTCCTTACTCCCTTCTCTTTCTATTTATAGCAAACATAGCCTAACCATCTTATAACTAATTACTATATACCCCTCTTGAAAGCCATACCATTACTCTACTAATAGTCCAATATTTTCCTATTTAGCGTTTTGCAGTACTCCACCCTTCGAAGACAGCTTGTCCTCAAGGTATACTTACAAAATACGATCACAAAAGAATAAACGGGTGTTTTCTTCTTATGAACTTTGAACTCTTTACCCAACGCCTGCCTTCTCTGAAGAATTGGTCTTATGTTTAGCCTTGAAATTCCATTGAATTCTCCGTATTCCCAAAATCTTCATTCTTCTCACATGGCAAGTGACCCAATTAACCAGCTGTACAGCCTTGAGCCCATTTCCACGCCACTTCTATTGGTACTTTAATATGACGCTCTTCTTCTCTAATGGGATAAGCCCACAATCAACTTTATGCTCCTATCCCCAATTCAGTTTCAGGGCCTGTACATCATCTTCCCTAGAATTCCCAATGAGCTTCAGCCAATTCCATTCCATTTTCGAGTTTCTTTTTGCCACCCTGACAAATGGGCCTCAATGAATTTAGCAAATTCAAACCCATCAATCCCCTTTCTTCTTTCTTTATGAGGGCTGCATTTCCCTGTTTTCAGCATCTCTTGTTTGGCCCACCACCCATATTCCCATAGGGGTTCAACTTCCTTAGATAAAGTCATTAGACTTTTTTCCTTTGAGAGATAATGGGCCTCCTCCACCAATTTTGTAATCAGCCATTAAGCAACTTTTGGCCCACTTTTGATTAGATTCTTTTCCCAATTGCCTTTCGACGTGGTATGATTAGAGACAATGGGCCTCCACCAATTTTACCATACTCATTAAGGGTAATTATGTAAAGAGAGAAACCACTAGTGAAGAGTCTCTTAGATTGTGAATTTAGGGCATGATTGGATAAATGGATGTGTTTTTGTTGCAACGAGTACTCCCATGGCCACCTTTGCAAGGTAAGGGAGAATTACAAACTGATGTTTATCATGAATGAACGAAGAAGAGATTGAGGTTTTGGCAGATTTGGGTGAGTAAATTACGACCATGGATGAAGAAATGCAATTGGTAGAACTGACTTCATTGGAAGCACTAGATGAGACAGAAGTAGCGCTACAATCCATTTTGGGATTTTCTGCGAAGGGAGTGATGAAATTGCGGGGTTCGATAAAGTGCTAACATGTGATTGTGTTGACTAATAGCAAAGCAATCCGCAATTTTATCTACCAACGGTTAGTGGAGAAATTGAGCTTACCCATTGTAGAAGAGTGAAAATTCGGGGTGACAATTGGGGATGAAACAATGTGAGAAGGAAGGCGCATTTGTTGAAGAGTTGAAGTGGTTTTGGATAATTATTATTGTTGCCAATTTTTTAGCCATTGAATTGGGAAATATGATTCTAATTCAAGGAATGCAGTGGCTACTCATGATGGGGTTCATGGGTGTACATTGGCCGTCCATGAGGATGACGTTTAGGGCTGGTGGAAGCACAAGTGATTCTTAAAGCGGACCCACCCCTAATGAAGGTAGAATGTTCATTGAAAACACTCACCAAGACCTAAGAAGAAGATGATCAGGGACTCTTAGAGAATTTCACAATTTGGAGATTGAAACAGGAAGTGAAGGAGTGGAAGAAACCAGTGAAAAAGAGGATGGTGAAGAACTTCCGTTAATCTGAGCATTGTTGGAGCAAAATGAAACTATCTTTGTGTTGCTGAAGGGCTTGCCTCCAAAAAGGACTACTGACCATCATATCCTAACTCTGAAAGGACAACAACTAATAAATGTTAGACTGTACAAATATGGATATATCCAGAATGTTGAAGTTGAGAAATTAGTAATGGAGATGCTATAGGCTAGGATCATTTAGCCAAGTTGGAGTCCATTCTCGAGTCCGATACTTCTGGTAAAATAGACAGATGGAGGGTGGTGGTTTTGAGTTGACCATCCCAAGTAACAATAGCGGACAAGTTCCAATACCAGTGATTGAAGACATTAGATGAATTACATGGGGTTAAATTAGACTTGCGTTCGGGGTATCATCAAATACGAATGAAAGAGAGCGATGTAGAGAAAACTACCTTTCAAAGAGGGCCTCAATGCGTTCTTAGTTATGCTGTTTGGGTTGACCAATGCACCGACTACCTTTCAATCCTTAATGAATCATGTATTTCGACCCTATATTCTTAGTTCCTTAGCTTCTTCCGGGGAGGGCCCTCTTGTCCCTCGCCCTTCGGTTGTTCTGTTTTGTTATATGAATATACTTGTTTCTTATAAAAAAAATTTGTGTTGAATTTACTTGACGACATTTTTGTCTGCAGTATGGATATAACCGAAAATGAGAAACATCTTGGGGTGGTCTTGAACATCCTCAAGGATAATAAATTGTTTGGGTATCGGTATAAATGTGTTTTCGGGCATAGAGGATCCAATACCTGGGCCATTAGATATCAAAAAGGGTGGAAGTAGATGGTGAGAAAGTAAAAGCTATGATTAGCTAGCCACAACCTAAAGATGTGACAGAACTACGTGGGTTTTTGGGGTTAACTGGGTATTACAAGAGGTTTATGACGGGGTATGGAGATATTGCAATCTCATTGACCAACTGCTACAAAAAATGCTTTCAACTGGAACGAAGAGGCAACCAAGGTTTTTGAACAAACGAAATACACCATTGAAGCAAACCATTGTAACAGTCCCAGTGTTGGCTCTGCCTGATTTCTCACTTCATTTCACCATAGAAACAGATGCGTCGGGAGTTGGACTAGGGGCAGAGTGCTTAGTCAGTATGCTAAACCATTACTTACTACTGTCAGAAACTATCGCCTAGGGCCCAAACGAAGTCCATCTATGAAAGATAACTTATGGCAATAGTCATTGCAGTGCAGAATTGGCGACATTATTTTTTGGGCTAGAAGTTCACTGTGATATCTGACCAGAAAGTTTTGAAATTCCTCATTGAGCAGATAAAGATGCATCCACAGTTTCGAAAATGGTTAATGAAATTACTGATTTATGACTTTGAGATAATATATCATTCAGGGCTGCAAAACAAAGTGGTTGATGAATTATGTAGAGTATCTCATCCTGTGGAACTGACATTCTTGTCAGCCTCAAGTATTATGGATGTTGAAACTGTGCTTGAAGAAGTGTGGAAGGATGGGAGCTATAGAAAATAGTGAAGAAATTGGAAGAGGACCTGAGAGGAATGCCAAATTATCAATGGGTGTAAATCAGCGGCTATTATACAAAGGAAGGTTAGTACTTTCTAAGACTTCAGTTTTGATACCATCTCTATTACACACCTTCCATGATACAATTGTAGGGGGATACTCGGGTTTTCTTCGGACCAATAAGAGGATGAGTGGTGAACTGCATTAGCTAGAAATGGAAAATGAAATTAAGAAATATGTATGAGCAATGCGAGATTTTCCAGAGAAACAAGACTAACGCTACAATCCTAGCTGGGTTTTCTTCAGACCAATAAGAGGATGAGTGGTGAACTGCATTAGCTAGGAATGAAAAATGAAATTAAGAAATACGTAGAGCAGTGTGAGATTTTCCAGAGAAACAAGACTAAGTGTAAAAGATTTTCTAGAGAAACAAGACTAAGTGCAAGATTTTCCAGAGAAACAAGACTAACGCTACAACCCTAGCTGGCCTCTTACAACCGCTACTCGTACTTGAGTTAATTTTGGAGGATTGGACCATGGACTTTATCGGATTGTCGAAATCAGGGGGATTCAATTCCATAATGGTCGTAGAGGACAAGCTCAGTAAAATTTTCCCATTTCATCACACTTAAACACCTCTTCACAGCTAAACAAATTTCAGAAATTTTTATTGAGAGTGGTAAGTAAGCATGGGGTCCCGAAGTCTAGTATCATGAATCATGATAAAATACTTTTTGTAATTTATGGAAGGAGTTATTCTCGACCATGGGTACTACCGTATAGAGAAGCACAACATTCCACCCCAGACGAACGGGCAAACGGAGAGGGTCAACTGGTGTTTGGAAACTTATGTTTGCTGTTTCTGCAATGAATAATCAACTAAATCGAATAAATACATTCTGTGGGCGGAGTTGTGGTATAATACCACATTTCACGCTTCATCAAAGTCTACCTCGTTTCAGTGTGTTTGGAAGACCACCACCTCTGTTAGTGTCATATGGGAGCAGAAAATCAGACAATAATAAACTATCATGGGTTGATTTAGTGGTAAAAAGGAGACAGTCTTAATACTAACTAAAAGGTCATGGGTTCAATCCACGGTGGCCACCTACCTAGGAATCAATTTCCTATGAGTTACCTTACTTTGTAAGGTCTGGCGGGTTGTCCTGTGAAATTAATCTTGGTTCACCTTAGATGAACACTCACTGATATAAAAAATCAGCCAATAATAGCGCTAAACAGTTGTTGATGATAGGGATTTGGTGATTAATGCCTTGAACGAAAACTTGGTGAAAGTTCAAAACCGAATGAAGAAACAAATTGATTTGCATAGGAGAGAGTTGAAATTTGAGGTAGGGGATGAGGTTTACTTGATGTTGAGGTTGTATCGGCAACACTTTCTAGCAAGGAAAAGAGGTGAGAAATTATCCCCAAAACTCTATGGCCCTTACAAGGTAAGGGAGTCCATAGGGAAGTGGCGTATAGATTGGAACTACCTCTAGGGACATTTATACATAATGTCTTCCATGTCTCAATTAAAACTCAAGTTGGGACATGCTGAGAAGGTGTAACACATTCCACCGACCTTGACTGAAATTTTGAACTACAAATGATGCCAGAATTAGTTTTGGGTGTTCGCTGGAACAGTGAGTTGGGAGCTAATGAATGGTTAGTTGAATGGAGGGGCTGTCCCGACAGTGAGGCAATTTCCTTTGTTTCACCTTGAGGACAAGTTGCACTTCGAGGCCAGAGTTGTTGTTAGGCCCCAATCATTCATACATATAATAGGAGCAAATCAGGGGAGGGCATGTTGGGAAATAAACAGAAAACAAGAAGAGAGTATTCTGGAGGGGCCCACTAGGGAGGAATATATAAGAAATGTTTTTAGGGATCAGGGAGGTAAGTAATATTTTGGGAAAAGCTAAGCTTTTTGGGAGAAGGATCTAGCCTTCTTGAAGGAGCTGGGACACGAGTCTTTGCTTACTGTTTTCTTACTATCTAATCTCTTGTTGCTATTACATTTTTGTATTGCTCTTTTGTCGTTTGTGAACTATGGTATTTCATATTAATATAAAGATAGTAGAGTACTGTCTTTGTTTCTCCATTTGTTGTCGGGATTTTCTGGTTTTCAGGGGAGAGTCCTAACCATTTAATCAACAATCCCTCACTTTTTGAAGGGAGGAATACAGCAGAAGTTGGTGTGCTTTTAAAGAAGAAAGAGAGTTTTTTGGCTTCTCCCTCTTTATTGCTCACCATGAACCCAAGAAACATTCAACCTAATTCCTCTGATTTAGTCAAATTGGCTAAGTGTCAGTTTTCTACCGCTCCAAGTTCCACCGTTAGAAGATCTCTCTCTCCTACTTCTTGAGCATCGTTTGTCCGTTTTGCAAAGTTCGAGTCAATACTCATCGTAGCTTCTTCTAAAAAAAGCCTCAAGCCTCTCCTCTTTATCCGCATATTTATCTTCTTCATCTCATGCATCATCGACTAGATTCGATCTAAGAGATACTTCCAAAAAGCATACAAAATCAAAGAAACCCCCCTTCCCTTTAAGACGTTCCCCAAGCATTTTGTTAGGAGGCTGAAGGATCTCTTAAGAAGGCACTTGTAGAGACAAAGATGTTGGCAGACCAAAATCTTCAAAATTCTGAACTTTTAAAGTTAAAAGACACTCAAGGCCAAGCTTCTTCATCTTCAATTAGGACAGACACCCTGAATTTAAAGAAAAAGGTACCTTAATGGAAGAATTAGTTTTACATCAAAACCCCAATTCTTTGTTGCACACAGATTCAAGTTCCTTTTCTTTCAACTGGGTTAGTTCCAGAGATCTTGCCATCCACATTTTAAATAATTCTGTTTGTTGTTTACCTTCCTCAAAAGTAAAAATTTTAGAGGCTTTCCCTGCCAAACTCCGGGCCTCCATCCAAGAAGAAATGTGACTCAGATTTTGAATCTCCTTTTATCGTGAGCAGTGTCAAAGATGATCATTTGGTTGCTAGATGAGTTGGGGGATCATTCTTTGAAGGACCCCCTAGAAACTAATCTCAATGATTTGTTTCAGAATGAAGAGGAGTTGAATTATGGTAATTAGACCTCTGGAAACCTCTCTCAGTCTAAGCTGTGTGGAATTCCAAGCGTTTAAAGTCGATAGTAGAAAATGCAAACTAGTTTTCATTTGAGATCTGATTTTAGTCACCCTTTGGGAGATTGGGATTCAAGTCTCTTTTAACACTTAATTGAGAACTGGTACCCCTATATTCATTGAAAAAACTGGGCTCAAGAATTGTTTCCAACCGATTGATCAATCATCACATTTCATCTTATTGAAGTTTCAGCAAGGATGGCTGTTGTTCTCTTGGTGGTCCCTCTTCTCTCACCTCGAAGCTTGTTGTGGGCAACATATTTTCAACGATAAGATGCTGAAGATTAGTGTCAAAAGATGTACACATACAGCAATCAAATTGCTGAAGAAATATTTTTCCAAGGTAATCAAGGAAAGGAAGCCTCTGATCTCATTATGAGGACTAGAGCTGCACCATTTGTATGAAGCAACAAAAGAACAGTAATAGCTGTTATGAAACAGTTGATGGAAAATGAATCGGCAGTTCAAAGATTCAAACTGAGGTTTATGCAATTGCATCAGTTTCAGATTGTTTATCGATTTTGTTGGTTTCAGAGGTTATTTGCATATTGGATTATTTTGGCAAGACAGTTTTGAGGCTGTCGGTTTGCATCTTCTTGGCGTCTCTCTTTCTCCTTTCATCTTGAAGATTTGGGCGTGCAAGATTTTAGATTCAAATGGGTTCCTTTTGGGAGAGATTTTAAGTTCAGCTTTGTATTTAACTTTCTATAGTTGTTTTGTCTTTAAATGGTTTTGTTTATCTCGTTATTTTTGGTTGGAATTCATTTTTAGGTTGCCATCATTTTTACGTTGCCTAATTATGGCCTTTGTTTTAGTCAAATGTATTCTCCCCTAGCTCTCTTTGCTCTTAGTATAATACTCTTGCACCTTGTGCTTTAGTCTCTATCAATAAAGAAGGCTTGTTTCGTTTTTAAAAAATCTATATTTTAGTGCTCTTTGGTGTGTTCCTGTGTTTTTTGAGTCTTCTTGTTAGGTGGTATTCTAACAATCTTCCCTTTTCCCGTTTTTCCTAACCTTTGATTGTTGTCCGCCTCCCACCCCTTTTCAGTTTCGAAGAAGCTAAAGCCATTTGAGATTACTCTTTTCATTGGTTGCCAATTTCCTTCTTTGCTCCCTCCACTTAATATATATAATATAAGTGTAAAGAAATCGGGTGGTTATTTCACAAGCTCCTTCAACCTATGGAGCTCCACCAAATAGCCATTGTTAGCTGTGGTGTGAGGCTGGAAAAATGATGGAGAGTGGGAACATGGACATTAAGTAGAAGCTAAAATCGAAACCTTGAGGGCTGTTCTTATGTCAACACTACTAATTTTGACTATATTTGAAAAGCTTCTTCAACCTCTTGAATAAAAAGCATCTACTATGGGGTTCTCCTTGGTTTTTTTTTCATTAGTTGGTCGGTGAGGGCAACAGATATTACTAGATCTTTTTTGGTACTCATTCAATCTTGAGGTTCCAACCAAGTTGATCATTTGTCGTATTCAACTAACCGGTGTAATCATGGTTGTTGCTCTCTTTACAAGTATTACATGTTACTGTTTCAGGCTATGGTACATCTTTCTAATAAAGATCTTTCAAGGCACTCTCAATTCCTTCTTTCTTTCATTTCTTTTCTAGCTTAACAATGATGTGCAAAGTAATGATTCGAACCTTTGGGTTATGTTTTGTCATTTGAGTTATTTGAGCTATCTCATGTTGGCTTTATTTATTATTTTAACATGAAACAGTCTTCATTCATACGAATTAAGTGCTCAAATTTGATGTATTTGCTCTTTTTTTTACTTTATTGAACAGGTGAAGATGGCAACATTGGGACGTCTACTGATACTAAATTTGTTTCGAAATCCTTTCCGGTCATAGTTTCTATTAAAAAGAAACCAGAAGTGACTGCTCGGGTGGAGAATAAACAGAGCTTGCAACTTCAAAGCAATGGTACCAAAACTGGACTCGAGTCATTGTGCCAATACGACAGTGACGAGGATTAATATGTTATATTATATCGTTTGTATGAACTTTAATTTAATGTGTATACTATATATAACTTGGTAAATAATAGTTGGCTCTGTTTCTTCTCACTTGTGGGGTGGTGATATCACAATATGTTGCTGTATGCTCTCTGTCTAAGCTGTTGGAGGAGCAAGCCTTTTTTTTCTTTGAAGCAGATGTCTTAACACTGAAAATGTTAGCATGAAAACATTTTTACGTTAACAACTCATTTTATTTTGCCACTTGTACCTGATCCAGTTACTATCACAGGAAGTGCACATTTAAGTTAATCCAATTGAGAGTCAGTAATAGGTTTGATTGATATATAAGGAAAACTAAAGAAGAGAGCCAATGAAAAAAAGTAAGTCCTCCCCTCTTCGGCAGCTAGGTTTTTCAGCAGCCCTTTCCATTAAGTTCACACTATTGCATTTGGCAAGAAGGAGATCGTTGCTTTATTGAAGATGTAGAAGTTGACAGAAATATCTCTCTATCCGTTTGCCAACTTAGATGGATTAGGTCAGCGTTAACTGATCTTATCAGTTTTTCAATAGAGACATTTTAGGAAACAATGAAATATTGACAGAGGCATATTGAGAATTTCAAAGTTTCAAGCTTTGTTGGATTGGATCTTGAGTTGTGATCACCGACCATATTCATGTGGTCTCTTTAATATCATAGTGTGCTTAGGTAGTAAGAAGCAAGGTTGGAAATTATTTTGCTTGATGCTGGATTATGCTAGTTGGTTTGTTGAAAAATCCCGCAATATTCCTCCTTTGATTTTGAATAGGAATAGGAAACTAAGTTATGTTAAAATGGCAAAATCAGTTCTTTTCAATTCCCCTAATTTTAAGTTTTATGACCAACCTCCTAGTCAAAACAGGAAGGTTCAAAAGTCAGTCTATCTTTCCCTTTTAAAACAAAAACATTTACTGAATAAGAATCATGAAGTTGTGAAAGTCAATTTCGAAAATTTATGGATTATATCAAAGTTATTTGCCTCAAATAACTGAAAATTGGTACGCAAAAGGTTGGTTCTTTTCCAATAAAAAATTGTTATAAATCCTTTATATGATAAGAATGCCCTCCTCCATAGCACCCTATCCTGGTCAAGAAGAGGCATGAAACCAACAAGCATAGACTCTCTTACGACACTTACTAACCTACTTGTCTTGAAATGTATGCAAATGCATAGGAGAACTCAAAACAAACACAATTTAAAACATTAATTGCAGAAAATTGTTTTAAGAAAATGTATCCATGAAAGTCATTACAACAATAGGGTTATAAAAAGATTTGAAAACACTACAAAGTCAACAAAATTTAACCCCAAAATCCAACACCACCATGCATGAGTCCATCACGGAGGACTAAGACAAATTGACAAACAACCTAGTAAATGAAATGAAAGACTAATAGTAGTAGGTCAAGATTAGATCACGATCACTACCTGAAAAATGAAAACATTTGAAAATGAGCTAAAGGGTTTAATGAATGACTATCTGCCACACCCCTCCCAAACCATCTTCTCTAAGCCTTGGCATCTAGCTATTGGTAGGCTTCCCTTGAGCTTCTCAAGGCATCAAAACATTTATTCTTGCGTTCTTTATGCATAGCTCCCCAACTCTCAGCCTAAGCCTTTGTGGTTGTTGAGATGCCCAAGTCTCTTGTATAATCTAGATTTCAAGCTTTAACTTAAAAAATTCATAGCTCAAAATTTGTTCATTAAATGAAGAAAGTTTCTTCTACAAGCTTGCCTTTTATCCTCTTATATAACTTACATAAAAAATTCAAATCAAATCTCTAAGTATTGCCTTGGTTAGACTCAAATCTTGGAAGGTTGTTCCATAATCCCTTGAAAACTAACTTTCTATGCCTTTCTCTAACCAACAAAGTCCTTTCCCAATTCTTTTCTTCGTAGTCCTCATAAAAAAACTAAACTCTCTCAGAGTTCTTTTGAGATTAAAAGCATCAAAAAGTCTTGTAGCACTTATCGTCTGAAGTTAGATTATATAAAAAGTCTTGCATGTTTTCAACTTGACAACTCATGCTTGCCGAAATTTGAAGTTAATGCATGTTTAGCCATCTGTAAAATGATTTAACCAAAACTCTCTCAACTCCTCAAGCTTAGTAACTCACCCTTGAATGCATGAACCTTACCATTAGCTCGCCTAGCGTTTTTTTGACCTTGTCGCATTTCTTTCAAGACAAGACTCGTCTTGCCTCCTAGCTCTCAACTCAACTCCTAAGCTTGTCTTCCTAATGTCACTTAGAGCTTATTTTAGGTTGTCTTGGATGTATAGTGGCCACTTGTCTCCACACTTAGTATATTGGCCGCATAGGGCACTCGACAAAACTTACTCTCTACACGTGGCGCTTAACCCCTTTGTCCTTAAACACCTGGACACTCATGTGGCCATCTTGTCTGCCTCACACATACAATTTCTTGGCCTTATATTCCCTCTTGCTTACCTAGCCAAACACTTCGCCGTAATTTTTAACTTTTTACTCTTTGATCGCCTAGCATCAATTCTTCAAGACACAAAGACATTTGTTTGGCCGCCCACTTGGCATCAAAACTACTCAACACTTTAGACAAATTTTCTCAATGTATTTCAACCCTTTCACTTAGTTTCTTTTCTTTAAAACTCAGCATACTTGCCTAGAAAGTTAAGCAACAACATACATAACTAAGCAAGCTTCATTATTCTAGAAACAAAGAGATAGAAATCTAGGGTTTACAATTTACCTCCCCATTAAGAAAATTTTGTCCTTGAAATTTAGAAGTCTCAGTTAAATAGAGAAGGGTATCTTCTTCTCATATATTCCTCGTCTCCCACGTTGCTTCTTTTACTCCATGATACCTTCAAAGAACCTTCACAAGTGGGATCATCTTGTTTCTCAACACTTGCTCTCTTCTATCAAGGACCTTCATTGTTTCCTCTTGCATAAGACAAATCTTCCTTCAACTCTACTTGTTACACTTGAAACACATGTGAAAGATAAAAAATATACTTCCTCAACATGGATACATGGAAAACATCATTGATCTTAGCTAACTTTGTCGAAAACTCTCTAATTTGTAAGTTGTTGGTTTTGTTTGTTGTAGCTTGCATTAACTCATGACCAGCTAACTTTTGCTTATCAACTTCATTCCAACACATTTGAGTCCTACAAGGCCTACCATATAAAGCTTTATATGACATCATTTAAATATTAGAATGGTAACTGTTATTATAAGCAAACTCTATAAATGACAAGTATCCCAACTTCTTTTAAACTGAAAAACATAAGCTCTCAACATGTCTTCCAAACTTTGGATGATCCTTTCTAACTGATCATATATTTGAGGGTGAAAAGTTGTACTGAACCATAGCTTAGTTCTAATGCCTTCTACAAACTTGCCCAAATTTAAAAGTAAACATCAGATCTCTAGTTGCCACTATTGACACTGGAACTTTGTATAGACCCACGATCTTATCAACATAAAGCTTAGCCAGTTGAATTAACGTTAATGTCACTTTAATCGGTATAAATTGTGTTGTCTTCATGAGTCTATGTAGTAATCATCAAAATTCCATCAGAACTACTAGTGGTATGAGGTAAATTGTTACACCCTGCCTTGTACACGCCGTTGCTTGCCATGCAAGACGCAATATGACTTTGAATATATTTGACATGTTGATCGCCGTTGCCATGCAAGACGCAATATGACTTTGAATATCTTTGACATGTTGATCGCCAAAGACATACAGCTTGGGTCCTCAAGCTTTGCTTAATCACCTAACTTCTTCAACTTAACTAAACAATATACTTTAGGTGATAAGAATACTTAACACAAATAAAATCTTGAATAACTCCTTTATTAAACTTTACTAAAGCGTTTTACAAGAACTTTATAGCATAATACAAAACATAACTCTTAATAAGAATCCATCGTGATATGCTCCCACTTAAACTCAGGTACTGGGAGTGGATTCATAAGTCCTCTCAATCTCTGGCGCACTGGCTTAACTTGCTGACAAATAAAGCATCTATTAACATAGTCAACAATCTCTCGCTTCACTCCAGAACACCAATATGTCTTCTTCAGAGTCCGATACATCTTGGTACTGCCTGGAGGCATCATGTAAGCTAAACTATGGGCTTCCTCTATTATAGCATCCTTGAGTTCCTTGATAATTGGAACACACAGTCTTCTCCTCGAACATTAATGTAGATGTTCTGTATTTAACTTGGTAAAAGATACTTAAGTACAAGACAAATGAATAGATTTTCAATTTCGAAAATAAAACAAAAAATACAACAGAATAATAAGAACATACCACTTTTGTTCTCCTCCTCTCAAGGAAAAACAGCCCTACTCACAAACTGATTCTTCTCCCCTTATTGACTTCTCTGCTACCCTTTAAACTACCTCTTTCCCTCCTAAATATTTGTAAGACTAAAAAGCTATAAAAATAACAGCACTACCCTTAGAACTATCCAATAACTTTCGATTTCTCTTTTTTTTTTTTCAACTATATTGCAGTATTATAGTAGGTCTAACATTACATTCCTCCTCCAAAAACACCTTGTCCTCAAGGTGAAAATTAGAAAATTGGTGTTGAAATTCATCACAATTCTCCCAAGTGGCTTCATGCGATGAAAGTCCATTCCAGCTGATGAAGACCTTCCAATTTCCTGTGGAAGGATTCTTTTGGAATCCAAAAACTTCCTTTGGTATGGTCATCCATTCATGGTTCTTGGATATATAAGGAATCAATGGATGTGCTATTGAATGCTCTCCTATCACATTCTTTAGTTGAGAGACATTAAATACTAGATGGATCACTGCTGATAGAGGAAGTTTCAATCTATATGCCACTACCCTATCCTTTCCGCATTTTATATGGTCCAAAAACTTGGGTGACAACTTCTCATTCCTCTTTTTTCATAAGGAAACTTGTCTATGGTCATATTTTCAAAAACACCATGTCTCCAACTTGAAATTCCATGTCCTACCTCTTCAAGTCAACATTTTTCTTCATCTTTTCTTGAGCCATCTGTAGATGTTCCTTCAAAACCTCCAAAACTATGTCCCTTCTTTGAGTTGTTGTTCAAGAGTTGAGTTAGGTGTCTCAGATTCTCCTTAATAGATCAATGGTGGAGGAGAACACCTATAAATGGCTTGGAATGGTGTAATTCCAATGAAACTATGATAGGTAGTATTGTACCAATATCCTGCCCAATGCAACCATTTCACCCATTCTTTTGATTTCTCACCACAAAAAGATCTTAAATAAGCTTCTACACTACGATTGACCACCTCTGTTTACCCATCCGTCTATAATTCCTGCTAGAAATTACTAAAAAACACCTTATCCCGAACTAAAACTATTGACTGTAGATATCCGTGTAGTCTAATTCCACCTCCTTCACAAATGTTCAGGCATAGATTTAGCTGTGTAAGGATGCTTCAAAGCCATAAAATGAGTATATTTGCTCAATTTGTCCACAACCACTAAAATTACATCATACCTTGCTGCCATGGGAAGCTCATCAATAAAATCCATAGTAATATCCAGAATAAGAAACCTAGCTGGAGACAATGCTAAAGATTTATTCCTTTCGTATATGAGACACTCATCACAATATTTCTTAACATCATCCTTCATCCCTTCCTAATATAACTCCCCATTAGTTTCTTATAAGTGCGTAGATACCCTGAATGCCCCCTAAAAGCAAAATCATGATACATGTGCATAGTATAGTTGGCTGCAAAGTAGTTGTCTTAGAAATGACCAACCTATTTTTGTACCTTAACATACCTTGGTGTAAAGTAAAATATGAAGCATCATCTTTATTCTTTTCCAGTTCTACTACAATCTCACTCAACTTTAGATCATTTTTCACCTCTTCTTTAATAATAAGTAGGTCAATCAAAACAGTAGCTATCAATTGATTTAGATGCACAGTGGATGACATTCTAGACAAAGCATCTACTGCCTTATTTTCCCAACTAGGCTTGTAAATTACCTCAAAGGTATAACCGAGCAAGTTGGCTATCCATTTATGGTGTTGGGGTTGAATCACTCTTTACTTCAGCAAGAATTTCAAATATTTTTTATTTGT
The DNA here is from genome assembly GCF_000004075.3 of Cucumis sativus. Classification (NCBI taxonomy): domain Eukaryota; kingdom Viridiplantae; phylum Streptophyta; class Magnoliopsida; order Cucurbitales; family Cucurbitaceae; genus Cucumis; species Cucumis sativus. The sequence continues at coordinate 120,270 of NW_022279568.1, read as the reverse complement.
TTTAACTTTAAATTTCCTCCCGAGTAAATATAATCTCCACCTTTGTATAGCTAACACTACTGCCATTAACTCCCTTTCATACACAACTTTGCTTGATCTCTTAGTGACAAAGTATGACTCAAATATGCAAAATCGGAAGCATCTGTTTTGACTTCAAAAAGAAAGTTGAAATCGGGATATGCTAATATAGACAAAGTCACCATAATTGTCTTCAAAGTTTCAAATGGCATATGCGATTCCTTTGTCCACTTGAATGCTCCTTTTTAAAGTATGTTAAGGGGCTGCCACTTTACCATAATTCTACACAAACCTCCTATAATATCCGATGAGACCTCAGAGTCCTCTAACTTCCCATACATTAGTTGAAATTGGTTATTCATGAACTGCTAGTATTTTTCGAGTCAACCTCAACTCCTTTATCCAAAATGATATCCCTAAATACTCCACTCTTGCCTTGGCAAAGTCACATTTCTTCAAATTAACGTACAATTCATTTTCTCGCAAAATTTCCAACACTGATAAATGTTGCAAGTGTTCTTTCAAGTTTTTGCTATAAATTAGAATGTCATGACCGAATACCAATATAAATCTTCTTAAATAGGGTTTGAAAATGGCATTTATTAATGATTGAAAAGTAGAAGGAGCGTTCATTAGCCAAATGGCATAACTAGAAACTCGTATTGGCCTTCATGAGTCCTGAAAGCTATCTTATTATATCTTTTGATTGCATTCTTATTTGATGATACTTAACCTTCAAATATATCTTTGAAAACATAGTTGCTCCATTTAATTCATAAAAAAGTTCTTCAATGACAGAGATTGTAAATTTATCTGGTATAGTGACATTGTTTAAGGCTTGATAATCAGACAGAATCTCCAACTACCATATTTCTTTTTAACTAATAAAACAGGACTCGAGTAAGGGCTAGTACTCGATCGAATAATCCTTGAAGCAAGCATTCTAATTTCTCCATTTTCTCTTCTGTTGATATACATAGTGATAAGACCTTATATAACATTATTAGTTCCCTTCTTTAGATGATATGGTGTCCAATACCTCTCTTAGGAGGTAACTCTTCAGGCCAATAAAAAATATCATCAAACCTTTCCATAATTTTGGAATAGACTCAATCACAGTGAATGCCATCAACTCCATAAAAATTTGCAAATGTCATTCCTCCCTCCAAAGTTCTTTATTCCACTAAGAAACCCAAATCAGATAAAAGACCTTAATTTTAACATACTCTTTAAGCTTACTCTTGCCTTAGTCAAGCTATGATCACCCTTGAGTATCACCTTCTCACCTCTTTTGTAAAATGTCATGGTAAGCTTCCTCCAATCCACTTCTGTGAGCCTTAATGAATGGAGCCATTGCATCTCGAAAACCCCTCTTAACTCCAATGACAAGGAAATATTTATCACCTTCCAATCTCCAATCTTCTGTTCAACATTTTTACAAACTCCTCTACCTTTTACGACTGTTTTTGAACCAAGTATCACCCCATAATATATTAGATGTCTTCACCTTTGGTAATTCAACAATGTTGTTAAGTTGTCAGATATAAAATTATGGGTTGCTCCACAATTAATCAAAACTATCACAACTTCATCATTGATACTTTCCTTCATTTTCACAGTGCCTGGATTGGTTAAACCAACAACTATAGAAATGGAAAGTTCAATTATTGGATTCTCCTCTCGCTCCATTTCAAGATTTTGTATTGCTTTGGTTTCCTCATAATCCTCCTATTTGAAAACTTCCAACTCCTCTCCATTTCCCCATACTATAAGCGTTCTCAATTCTCTCTTTTCTCGAACTTTACATCTATGGCCAACATAATACTTTTTATCACAACAAAAATAGAGTCCCTTGTCCTCCTTCTTGGAATTCAACATTAGTTAATCTATTCACTGATCCATCTCGCCAATTCTCTATGGCCAAGGTTCCACGCAATGTGATTATTCTCATTGAAATTGTGCTTTTATACTTATTTTCACTCAACTTTGAAGAATTAGTCACTTTATTATAAGGTAAAGTAGATTGAGACTTACCTTCTGAATTCATTTTCAATTTGGCTTCCCTTTTGGTTACTTCTCGATTCTCCACACGCTGAGCCATTTTCATCATTTGTGCAAGTCCCTTTGGCTCCCAACACTCTACTTCAGTAAGTCCTTTTTGGAGATAACCCATTTATAAAAGTATCCTCTAACACTTCCTTTGGAAATTGTGGTAACGATGTTACCAATTTTGTCAAATAAGTTTCGATACTCTTCCACAATAGTCTCTTGCTTAATTGCCAGAAATATGCCACAAACAGAACCATGCCTTACCAATCGGAATCGAACCAACAGTCGTTGCTTAAGATTTGACCAATTCATAAATAGTTCACGTTCTTCCTGGTATCGATACCAATCAAGAGAAGCCCCATCAAAATTGATCACTGCGACGGTTAACTTCTCCAAATCAGATAGCGTATGAATTTATAAATAACAGTCAGCTTGGAATAGCCAAGAATTTGAATCTGTCCCACTAATCGACATATCAACCTTATTAAATTTGTTGTGGTCGCTCAAAGGCTCATCACCATTAATTTTGTTGGTCTGACCCTCGTTCTTCACCTCCTTTGTCAGTGTTTCATTTCCATCAATAGTGTTGTCATTCACTGTGTTTCTATTTGATGTCCCTTCTTTGGCTACTGAATTCATCATTGTTTCCTTCCCTTTTCCTTCTACATACTTCATTAACAAATGTTGTTGTTTCTTAGTTTGAATTTCGAGCGGCTCATTGCTTTTTGACAATTTGATGCAGTAATTGTAAAGCTTAGGAGTTTCTTTGAGGGCACTCGTTGGAGAGGTGTCCTTGTTGTCCACACCTAAAACATTTATCCAAAGTAGAACGGTTTTAAACTTTGTCAACCTTTTCTTTGTTGTATTCTCACCTAGTTTGGTGGCTGAAATTTTTTATGGGTGTTCATCTTTTTTAGCGATCTATGAAGATGTGGAGAAACTTCCTTGTTGAAAGGTTCTAAATGAATTGGTCGAGTTTGCTCTCTGTTGTTTGTCTCAATTATTCTTTCTTTGAGAAATCTTGTTTTTCTTGATTTCTTCACCGTCTTCAATCCTGGAAGGTAAGAAGATGGCATCTGAAAGAAAAGTTAAAGGATGTAAGTTTACAATATCTTTAAACTCATCTTGTAGACTATGGATAAACCTGATAATTTATTGGTGTTCGATTTCAAGAAGATTATTTTGAGCGCCAAGTCTATAGAATTCTTCTATAATCCATTATTCTTCGTGAGCCTTGATGACACCGTTGATACTGGTTGTAAAGTAGTTGTTGTAGTTAATTGGTAGAATCTCTTCTTCATTAGACGTAACATCTTTGGCCAACTTCTTATTAGCTGTTTACTGAATAATCGTCTATTGTTTTGTGATTTATCCCACCAAGTGCTTGAGCCACCTTGGAGTTTGAGAGCAACTAATTGGACCTTCTGTGTTCGGATGTATTGGCATAGTCAAAAAAAATTTCTATGTTCTTGATCTAATCAAGAAACTTCTCCACATCCATTCGACCATTGAAGGTTGGAAGATCTACTTTCATACGTATTTCTTGATCTTCTTGAAAATATGGTCAAAGTCCAAGCTCCCGTCGTGGTTCTTGATGAATGTTCAACAAGCTGTCTTCATTGGGAGAGTCAGAATCGTCTAACAAATGTCCAGGTAAGTTGTTTCCATATAGCCAGTTATTTTGAATGTGAACATGTTGATTTCTTGGTCGTTCTTGGTTTGCAGCTCGGTTCTTAGTCCTTCTTGTCTTTCTTGTTGACTGCAATTGGATTTCTTGGGGTCTGGATTGTTTCTTCTAAAGGTTGGGCATGAAATCGGGTAAAAAGACTAGTTAATTCTACTAATGACTGTTGTATATCCGACTGTCCTTTTCGAAGTTCTTCAACAACTTGTTTACTAACTGCAAGTGTCAGTCAAAGGAGGCTTCCACGTCCATGGTTATGAGTGGTAAGATCCAAGTTTTTGTGGGAAGGGTGAGCTAGGATCACGCTCTGATACCAATTGATGCAATAATTGCAAAGCTTACGATTTTTTTTTTTTTTTTTTTTATGTATAATACTTCTGATATATGATTTATTAATAAAGGGGAAGCCTTTTTATAGGCGAGAAGTTTACAAGATTTGTTAGAAGTTAGTTGTTTTAGAATTAACTTGGAGTTGAGTTGGTTTATTTATAGTTAACTCAAGATATAAGATTAGTAGCTCAAGATGCACAAGCTTTAACTAAAGAATAACTAATCCTAAATAAAAAAAATGGTAATTCAAGATACTCACGAATTAGCTAAAGAACTTCAAGAAACATCAAGAAACATCAAGAAAGGAGAATGTTCTACATCAAAATGATACAAGATTTTCTTCAATTGCCAACAATTTATGAAGTTCAATGCATATGCTTTAAATCTCTTGATCAAGTGTCTCTAATTTCTCTTTAATCCTTTTCTGTGCCATTGTCTTTCCTTTACCGAGGGAAAAACGCTCTAATACCAATTTGATAAAAACATTAGTGTAGGTGTTCTTTATTCAACTTGGTAAAAGATACTTAAGTACAAGACAAATTGACAAATTTTCAATTCTGGAAATAAAACACTAAGTATAACAAAACAACAAGAACATACCACTTTGCTCTCCTCCTCTCAAGGAAAAACAACACCACTCACAAATTGATTCTTGTCCCCCCACACAGACTCTTCTCCTATCCTTTAAACTACCCCCTTACCTCGTAACTTAAGAACTGAAAAAATAACAGCATTACCCTCAGAACTACCCAATAACTTCTAATTTCTCTTTCTTCTTTCTCCAACTATATTTCAGTATTATGGAGGTCTAACATCTCCCTTGCTTAACTATAGCACCATCTGATCTCATCTCAAACTTTGTCTTTTGGCCCTACTTATATTTTCCAAATAGCCTTTGCAAATTGGGATCTTCTGGCTCTCTTCTCACGATGCTAGTCATCAATTCAGACCATGCTTGGAACTGAGCAGATCAACTCTCTGGTCTTTCTACAGCTAACACTGCTTTAGAACTCTTTAAATCTCTTAGCAAAGCTACTCGAACACCACACAAAGAACTCTTTGGAAGTTGACTTCCTACTCAAGGCATTTACTACAACGTTAGCTTTCCCTAAATGGTATTCTATAAATCCTTAATTAACTTGAGCCATCTTCTCTACCTCAGATTTAACTGTCTATTGACGATGTACTTTAGGCTCTTATGATCTGCAATAACATAACACCTCTCTCCAAACAAGTAATGCCTTGAAATCTTTAATGCCAACACTACGGTTGCTAACTCCATGTCATGTGTAAGATAATTACACTAAAAGCTGTCTAGAAGGTAAGCATAAGCAATCACCTTACCTTCTTCCAATAGCATACTACCTAGACCCCTTCTCAAGACATCGTAATAGATTTCAAACTCTATCCCCGCCTTTGAAAGAGTTATGATAGGAGTTGTTACTAGCTTCTAGAAAGTCTACTCGCATTTATCCGATAAACTTAGAATTCTTCCTGATCAGGTCGTCAGAGGTAATTAGTCTTTTTTTTTTCTTTTCATCCTTTTAGTACAATTAGAAATAAGGAATTCATACCATTGCTAATTGAGCCATTGATCAGTTAGATATTTCAAAACTAATTAACCCTTACAACATAGGGCACAAACGACAGAAAAGCTGAGGCAAATTTGTAAATTAAGAATTAGAACCGAAGGAAATGCATACACAGGAGAGCACGCTTAGGTCAACTATTTTACATTACAGAATTGTGGAGAAGGTTAATAATCCTTCTCAAGCAAGTATTTATAACACGACACCTTTTTCATTTGTAACATCAATATATATATATTCTACGCCTAATGAGATATGAAACTAAGCTCTTTGGCCTTTGAAATGATCACTTTTACCTAATTCTCTCTCTGAACCAGATCAGCAATCGAAATTGGGCTCGCTCCATGCAGAATGTTCCCTTAACTCAATTTCCTAATTTTTGTTTACAACATAAGTTACAAGTTCCTGTGTATGGTAGAAACATCCCTTGAACCTGGCAATGACGTGGGATGTTCCCTAACACGGGATAAGAGGAGAGACACTTGTTCAGTTGCGATATCAAGCCTCTCCCGGGATTTTGCAGATTCAGTAACAAGATTTGTCACCATGCTTTGCAACAACTGAATCCTTTCAGCATGATCGTTTGTAGTACTTGGAAGAAGCTTCGCTGAGGGCATGCTTATCCTTCTCCATCGTATGGGAAGATAGCTATCGGGTATCTGGAAACAGTTCCCAGTCGATAGGACTCGAAGAGCGTGACGGCAAAGAATTCCTGAGAACTCAAACTGGTGGCAGCTGCAACTTATGATGCTTCCCGAGGTACCCAATACACCTTCCGACCTCCATCAGTTTTCGTATGATGTCTCACAAGAAATCCATCATCCATTTGAAAAGATGCATAATGGGCTGCCAACACTAGTTGTTCTTGGAGCTTCGAGAAGGCAAAAGGAGTAAGGATGGTGGCAGCATGCGATTCCATTGGAGCGCCTGTTTTGAGGCTGATATTTTGAAGATTTTGTTGCATTGTTTGTTGTTCTCCAGCTTGGTCTTTGAAATCCACAACAACAGCTACCTGATGCACACTTACACGTATTTTATCAATAATTATCCTTATATTATAACAATAAAACCATTCTTACATAAAATAAACTGAATTTCTTTATGTTAGGGAGATCAAGTGGTTAGATGAACGTAATATCAGCAGCATGAGCAAAAAAACCAAATGAGAAACAATCCAAATCAAGGTCATATGAAATAAACATGAATCGCACAACACTATGCAATCAAATTCTTGATCAGTTTTTCTAATCTGATTTACATTTAACTGAAAATCTCTCAACCTTTCATCTACATTGATGTTCCTACGAGTAGCCTCTCTTCCAGACTGCAGAATTTGGCATTAATCTAGGTGATAATTTCTAACGGTTCAGTGATCATTCATCTTAACTAAATATCTTCTACGATCTATTCCCTAAGATTCAAAGCTTGAAAATTCTCTGCTTGGCTGGCACAAAAAGAAGAAAACCAATCATAATTGCATCCAGACGCGTATGTTCTAATCTATGGCCTCACCGTGCCAGGCTTTATCTAAATACGCAACCAAGGATCAGGCCCGTATTTTATGGACATCACTTTCTTGTTACTCGTAAATGGAGATGGGGTGTAAAAGCCGAAACTGACTTATACGTCGGTTCGGTTTTCTGAAGTGTGAAACAAAAGAATAAAATAAAATAAAACACCCAACCAGTTTGGTTTTAGGATTAGATAGATTTTAGTCAGGAACCAACCCATTTACAGCACTAATTGGAGAAGCTGCTTTCCTAAAAACAAAAAAGAAAAAGGGAAATTCACTTGTATTTTTATTGTACCCTTGTGACCGCTACATCTTGTTCTGTGTGACCCTCACTCTTTGTATTTCTTTCGTTCTTTTGAATGTTTGATGTACAACCATCTACCCTAGACTGATTCAGACTTCTAGCAGATCAAAAACATGACCACATAGTAACAATTTTTTTTGTATCAATTAGGAAATGAATACAAACACAATCTAACCACGTGAGGATAGTATTTAATTAAGTAACGAAGAAAAAAAGTGATATACGAAGAAAAAGTCAAATCCACGATAATTAACGTGGTAGCCACGAACATCCATATGAAAGTTGGCAATTTCAACACCAATCCAAATCAAGAAATGGAAAAATGGCACATAACTCAACAAGAGAGAAGGTTTTTGTGGCAGGAAGGCGATTGTGTTGTATTATGGACTTTGTGGGGCGAGAAATAATGGCCTTTAAAGGCTTGATATTTGATCTATCATTAAGTTTTGTTTCTCAGTGGACTTTGGTGAGTAAGCTTTAACATTGCACATTAGGTCTCATTTTACTCGACTAAAGACCAAATACTAAGGCCTCCAGAAAAGACTTGATTTTTTGAAAGATAATTAGAGAATCCAAGGGTGTTGACAAGCCTTGCAATCACTTAGTCAAATGGAGTGAAACAGCCGATACCATTCACTATGGAGAAGTATTAGGGCTCTCTAGCGAAGAAATAGAGTGCTCCTAGTTTAAGTGAGGTTTATTCTTGAAGATCAGGCCTTTGGAGAAGGGTTATCACTGGCGTTTATGATCAGGCCCTCATGAGTGGTTGCCTATTTATCACACAACACCTCCTAGAGGAGTTCCTCATCAACGGGCATGGACCCTGGCCTGAGAAGGGGGTTGTGTGATTGGAGTTGGGCAGTAGGATATCCTTAATTGATAAGCTTAATTGGAATCATGGGCACTGATAATGATAAAATGAGATAAAGCCTTGAAAATTTGGGGGAGAATTTACCAAGTCGGCCTTTAAGAAGCTTAACATCCCCGGATGAGTTTGTTTCCTTCAATCAACTTCATCTAGATGTTTTTTTCTTGACAGAAACAACTTTAATTGAGGTGATCCCTACAATGGTGAAGTTGTTCATTTGGTTAAATAAGTCTTAATATAATGGATCTGAGAAGAACAAACACTTAACTTTGGCTAGCGTGTCTGTGTTGACGTGTGTCTAAACACTCCAACAATCCAACACTTGACTAACAATTGCTGTGTTAGATATTAGTTTTACAAAGTCAAAACAGGACCAACATTTATTACTTGTTAACACTTGCTACATATACTAAAATAGACACATATGTAACAAAAGTAATAAAATTTAAGAGGAAAATACATCAAACTAATATTTAAGCATATAAATATATAAACTCATTGACTTCGAATTTCTTTCTTGTTTAAAAATGATTATATATTTTTAAAAATATATGTTTAACATCCATCTCCTAGATTTTAAAAAAAATGGTGGGTCACTGTGTTCGTGACATATCTATGTGTACCCATATTGATGCTTCTTAGCTTCTTAGCAATGCATAATCTGCAATGCAAAGAAAAACCCCTTGGTGGGATTGGCCTCCTTCAGTTTGTGTTTGCTGCTTCAAAAAGGATGAGGACGGAGACCATATTTTCTTAAATTCCCCTATGGCCTAAAAGAGTTGGATTTTGATATTGAATGAAGTTGGGGCCAGACTAGTTAGAGGTCTTCTGTTAGAACACTTGCTAACAAGAACAAGATCTTAATTTATTATAATGAACTATATTTAAATACAAGTTAACCCAAGTATAAGGCACTTGGAACCTGCCTTTTAAGTACTTTCACTCAAGCCCTAAATCGCTCCACAGAATAACCTCCCTCTCTCACTTACCCTCCTTCATTTATAACAAGATGTAACCACCCTAGTAACCGCACTTACATAATAACTAGTAGTAACCACACTTACACAATAACTACTAGTAACTTCTTAAGTATCTAATTATCCTTATACCCCTAACCCTATACTAATCTAATTATACTTATACAAGATAAACCCATGTATACTAATCTAGGTATCTAACATCTTCTTTGACTGTGATTTATCCAACCTTGGTGCAAGGATAAGTCCGTAAGTTTATCTGATTTAATCTTCAATTGGAAATGCTTCCTGTAATTGCCTTTTGGCCTTTTGGGTTTTCCCATTTTCATTGATCAATCGAATGCTTTTTTATCTAAAAAAGAATTTTTCTTTTTGAAACAGAGACAAACCTCTTTATTAAAAATAAATGAGACTAATACTCAAAGTACAAGAGTAATATACAAAGAGCAAAATAAGAAAAAGATAAAGTCAACCAAACAAACTAAACAAAAATGAATCCATACAAAACATATGGGAAAACGACCAAGAAACGATCACAAAGTAGAAACAACAAAAGAACCAAAGCAATAAAGAGTTGAGACACTAGTAAGGATCTTAATACAAAGAAAAAATAAACACTTTGATGAAAAGCGCCCACTTCAGACTGAAAATTTGAATACCACAAGCTTCAATTTGAAAGGAGAAGGGAGAACCAAGAAGAGGCAATCGGTTGCTTCAAAACCGTCCAACCCAAATAAAATTTTCTAGAGATCTTTGCCCTCCACTGAAAATCACGATGACAAAGACAAAAACATCCAAAAGCTAAAACTTTTAAGCTAACTACAATTAGAAATTTTTGTTCTTTCTTGAATATGAGAGAACTAGTTCTGAATAAGTGTTCAAAGACTTGAATCCCAACACTTTATCTGCAGCCTTCAAACCTCACAAAGTACCCAACTATTGACCAAAAGGTGGCTGAAACCAGATTTCAAAAGAAAACTAATATGCATTTTTCTACTATCGAGAATTTATCTTCATTAGCCTAGATGAGGAGGAAGGTTATCAAATTTTCATTACACCGAAATGATGCCACAATCATTGACTAAGGGCAGTAGATCCTTAGGCAATTCCGAGGGAACTTTGATGGGAACAACACTAGCTTCATCAAATAGAGAAGAGAGATCAGCCCCTTCAACTTCTCAATTATTCTTGAAATCAAAACCATTTGGAAACCGAGGGACTCCTCACTGACACTAAATGGAGACTCCAAGGTCTTGGAGGTCGGTTTGTTGATGTCGGCACAACAAGGAGAGCCTTGCAACAAATTAACTTTAGGGTTAAAAATGGGGAGTTTTGAATATTTGAAATGCTTGACAAGAGAGCCTGAGTTTACTGACTTGGAAAGATAGTTAAGAGTCTGGATTTTGGAGCTGCAAACCTCCAAAAAGGTCCGGATTGTTTGCACAGATAGAAGGCTTTGAATTATGCTTCCGAGAGGGGGCTGAAATGGTAATTTAATGTCACAATCTCCATTCAACTCAGACTTCAGTAAGGCAGTCCATAAATTATTAAAAGATGTATGCTTCCGAGAATAGTGCTTCAGAATTTTCAAAGGATGTACTTGGGGAGCTTTGTCACCTTGTGAAAAGGATTAGTTTTGTTACAGAAACCAGAAACTGAAGGAGAAGGATCTGTGGAGGCCAAAATAGGAAATTGCCTTTGGTTGGAGGGAAAGTTGTAGTTTTTAATTACTTTTGAGGAAATCTCATAATTCTGCTAAAGGAGATTTACCCTTTTTTCTCTCACTACTTAGAATTACGGTTGCCAAATTAATGGGAAGTTGGTTAAAATTCATGGGTGCCAGTTTCTTTTTAATACAGTTGTGACCAATAGGGTTTTCATTAATTAAAAGTGGAGACTATTCAGATTCCCGCCCAATGGAGTTGGCTGCCAGCTATATAACTCAACCTTTCAACTTCTCCAGCATCGGAGAGCTGGCCGGAAAATGCTGCAGAGATGGAAAAGGGTTTCTACATTTTGGTAAGGTTGCAAAAACCGATCTTGGTACATTAAGTACAGGTGGGAAGGCAGAGAGATCATACCCTCATCGAGCAAAGCTTCTCTTACCCTCAGTCGGTCAATGGAATTACTGTAAACGTCTTGTACATTGGGAGATTTTCTGGAAAAAGGATGGTTTAGAAACTCAAAATCTCCAAATGTAGAAATATGTTTCCCCTCTTTTGGTCAGAAATTTCGATCGTTGAAAGAACGAATCCACACTGGTTTTTCTTAATATGAGCTTCACTACAATTGGTAAAATTAAGGGTTTCAGTGGCTATTTCTATGAGTCCTCCAAAATGGTACCTGATTGCTTCAAAAATACTTCTACACCAGAAATCAAGAGGAAGCTTCTTCACTTCAATCCAACCTCCATAGCCTTTCAACACCAGTGGCCTGCTATGTTTTGCGCCGTCCCATTTTTCAAATTTTAGGTGGAAATTGCCCCATTCCTGCCATTTACCTAATGCACCAATGAGGTTACTATGTGAGCCTTGATCAACACTGATAAGGGTGTTGTCATCATAAAGGGGGTTAATATATGGAATGGAATTTTGATTCCAGAAAATTGCGGATCAATCTCCAATCTTCAGAAGCGAAAAGTTTTAATATAATCCAAAGGTTATCAGTTAAGCTTAGCCACCTCATGGTTTTTAATTAACCATTGTTTTTTAATTGAAGGGGGATGACGAATTGAGACCTGTGAATGAACTTTATTGGAAGTCGGGCGAGGTTCCATTTTTCCAGATCTAGGTACTGATTGGTAGGAAATTTTTGGATTTAATAGTAGCAGCATAACTTTGTTTTTCCACCGAAGGTTGGAAGGGTGCTTTAATAGAAATGGTTGAGAACCAACAGGAGTAGTCTACTATGTCTGCATACTTTTCCAGCATTCTACCGAAGGAAGACCAACTTTGCATATTGACTCTTGAGCAGATTCTAAGGGTAGAGGTTATCACAACTGAGGATCCACCCCGAGTTGGCTTGGAACTTGAAGATCTTCTTTCACCCTTTGTCAATTTCACCATCTTTCTTGAAGAGAAGGTCTACTGGCTTATTGAGGAGATTAGAAATAGTATACAAAGTCCATCGGAATTGAGCTTCGAAGATTGATATGGATTTGTTGGCTTCCACATCTTCAATGATAAAATCTTCTCTCTTTCCAAATACAATAATGAGATTGATTTAACTTTGCAGCTGGCAATTTCCATGTTGAGGGGCTCTAGAGGCTTGGCTAAACTGGGGAGAAGGATGGAGGAGGAGGGAGGAGGGAGGAGGGCAGAGAGAGGAGAGAGGGGAGAGAACTTACCGTTTTGAAAATCCTTTACGTACCCTAAAAAGGAAATTTTTTTTATCACAAAGAAGAGCTGAAAGAGATGAAGTATCAAACAAACAGTCATGAATTCCAAAAACTGCACTGGATAAATATTGTCAAAATAGGTCCAATATATCTAATGCAAAGGAAACAGTATGATAAATCTGCATACCTGTTCAATAAACTGAGCAAGTCGGGTCTGTGCACTTAAAAATCGCTGAATAAAAGCATTGATTGCTTTTGACTGGCCAATAGTTGCCATTCCAGCAAAGAAATGGCTTCTCAAGAATGGTAATGCCCAAAGAGATCGCAAACTGTACAAGTTGGCAATGTGCCTATTAGTATGCAGACCAAAGGAATTTACCATGTCCCTCCACCCTATCTCAAAATCCTCAATTGACTCCAGATTATAGAGTCGACAGAATTCACTTTTCCACTCATTGTAACGTTCTCCAAGAATAGCATTAAACCATGATGGAAACTTTGCCACAATCATCCAAATACAAAGTGCATGCTTAGTAGTAGGCAGTTCCATCGCTATTGCATCTTTGAGACACACATTCTGGTCCGTTAATATTGTCTGTGGAGCTTTCCCATTCATGAATCCCATGAATGCCTTTCATAGCACATTAGAAACAAAAAAATAAGATAACTGAGAGTGATGAACTATTTAAATAGATGTCATATCCACCCCTCGGCCATAATGAATGAAGAGGCAAATTTGAAATTAAAAATGGCAATGACATGGATATGAAGCTGCATCGTTTCATAAAAGTAGATGAAACCTAAGCTAAGAAGAGAAGCAGATGCACTGCCAGATTCCTCAAAATTTTTAATTATAATTCATTTACGAAAATGTGATGCAAGATTTAAGACCTAGTACTAAATTGATAAGGATGACTTTTGTATATATCATATTATGATTAAAATCCCAGTAATGACAGCCTGACAGGCTGTGCATCTGTTTTCTAACCTGACGATTCAAATTCAGATCAAACTATTAAATACTTTCAATGTTCTACTATTATGGTACCATTGAGAATACTTGTTTCATTTTCTAGACTTGACGAGAAGGATAAGTAATACTATAGTATAGATACCAGAAAAAGTTACATGCTCAATGTGATACACCAGCTGACGAAGGAATAATATTGAAAGTTTAGTACCTTCAAAGCCCATGTAATCGATCTCAAATTCTCCTCCCGAAGAAGTACACAACTTAAGAAGCAAGGCATGCCATAGTTATTAATTCCAACCCATATCCCAAGTGGCATGTCAAATGCTGTCAATCGATGTGTGGTATCGAAGACCACTGCATCACCAAATGTGTCATATGCCTGAATGGATGATGCATATGACCAGGCAATGTTCTCTAACCTGTTGTTTGAGTCGATCACATACTCAAATTTGAAATTCGGATCTTTCTCTTTAATGTTTCTGCACATCCGCAATAAGTCAATGCTCTCTTCTTCATGATCTAATTTTCTAAATGATTGAAGTAGATTTCTTACATCCTTCTCAGTGAATGGCAAATATCCTGGCTCTACACCTTTCTCCAGCTCCATGAGCCTCATCATTTGCTGCACAGAAATTCCTGATTTGGCATACATAAGAATTCGACCCTTGTCAATCTCAGAAATTGTTCGATATGCTGGAAGGAAACGGACTTGGTTTGGTTCTAATAGTTCATGATTATGGTGGTTTGCAAAACCAGTGACACGCCACTCTGGTGGTCCTAGTTCCAATGTTTTGCTTATCCTCATATAAGCTTGACATCCACACCGAGAGGATTTTCTATTTCTCTGAGGCTTATTTTCGTTTGGTGTCTTAATAGGTGTGCTACCAGCACGATGGCAAACAAAATACCGCCTTGTGAGGCCTTTCCCAATCCCATCTTTTCCCTCTGTTCGGTGTCTTCGGATCGAGAAGCCACATCTCTTAGCAAATTCACTATAAAACTCATAAGCAGAGTCATGAGTAGGAAATCTTTGCCCTATATATGGAGTTGCATCATTACTTGAATCCAGGGACAGCCTGGTTTCATCAGGTGACTCCTCCGTGCTGCCGGTTTCGTCTAAAGACAAGGACTGTTGGTCAGAAGGATCATCATACACGACCAACAACGGACCAGTATCTTCAGACATCATATCTCATTTAACTTCTTGAGTTCAAGTTAATACCCTGGCTTGAGCTTTAGAAATCAGCAAACGAGAATGAGAATGGGGCAAAACTTATGAATAAAATAAATAACTTTAAAAGATTCAGTACTCTTCATTTTTTGTCTTAGGAATGTGAAGCAATGAGGAAGCCATAAAACCATGCCAAATGAGTGTTCAAAGATTACAAGTACAAACATTTTCAATTTTATCCCAAGAAGAACATGCCTAAGTCACCAAGAGCCCGTCTGGTAACACCCTTACTTCTTGATTCACAAATCATGTTTCTCATCTGTTGTTTCTGTTTACTCTTTTTTAAAAAGGAGAAATCGAACTAGCTTTAGTAACTGGTTCTTGTCTTTTTGCACTTCTTTTTTTATTTTAAAAAACAAGTAGAAAGAGGTTTGGTGACCACTTCTTGTCCCATGTTCTATGAACTAATATGAAAGTTATTTTTTAAAAGATTAAATACCCAAATTTTATATGATTATTTACAATTAGGCATTTTATAAGTAAAAAAGAAAAGAAAAAGATGAAACAATGGAGGAACAAGAAATAAAACTTGATATTGCTGTTTCTAAAATGATTACAAATTTTTAAAAACGTATCTGATAAACGAGTTGAGAAATAAGAGCTGTTTGCAACTAAATGCTTTTCTTTCTCAAAACTGAAAAGAAGAAACAAGAATGTGATCACACGGCCCGTGAAATGCCCTCCCAGAGCTCAAATATAGTGCAGACAGCTGGTAATGAATTCGCAAAAACGAAAAATTTTCCTTGCAAAACTGTTATGTCATCATATTCAGATAAAAGCCAGAATTGACCAAATGAACTAAAACCTTCAACTGCGGAGATCATAATCAAATTGGCACAAATTTAAAACAAGAAGACGGCCTACACGTCTAATTTTCATTCCGAAAAAAAAATTAGCAATCTGGGTCAGGTGTGTATATTGTAAAGAATAAAACGGGCAAACAGATCCCTTCGAATTCATTCATGATTATGAATCGGGAGTAGGGAAAACTGGGAGAGAGAGAGAGAGAGAGAGAGAGAGATTGTTTTTACCGGGATTTAAAGGTGGAGATGGCGCCACGAAGATGTGAAAGTGAAAGGAGCAGAGCCCTAATTTGCGCATGAAGGAGATCGGACCCTATTTATACTTCCTGCGCACTTTCTTATCCAACGCCTTTTCTCTACTCCTTTCTTTTATTTACCCTAATAAATAAAATAGATACTGTTATTATTATATTCTTATTTTTTTTATAAAAAAAAAGTTTTCATGTTTAGCAAACTGTTTGAAAACAGAATTTTTAAAACTCGGATTTAGAGAAAATAATGTCCCATTTTATCCTTTCAAATATACCCAAAACAAATCGAGATATTTACAAATTTTTATAACACAATATCATACTCTATCTATAATGGAATGCGGTGAACTTTTTCTATGTGTCTTAACTATCAAATCATAAATATAAGTCTATCTTGATCTATCACAAATAAATTGTGATTTTTTTATTATATTTGTAAATATTTTTAGATATTTTGGCATATAAAATAATATTTCTTTTCAAATATGCTTGATAATATGTTTAAAACTTAAATTTCAATCTAAACTTTTTTTTAAATGTGTTAGAAAATAGATTTTAAAAAAATGTTTTAAATGGCAAAATTGTAAATATTTTTACCATTATAATAAAGTTTTACTTTATATGAAGGTAGATCGCGATAGACGTAGATATTCATTTATTAGTATCTATAATAGATGGAAAGTAAAAAACTTCTATATTTGTAAATAACTTATGTCATTTTTTAAAATATAAATAAGTTAGGTCATTTTGGTATACTTGGAAACATCCCAAATATTTATAAAACATAAAACTAAGAGTTATTTTAAAAAATATATATAACAAACCGACAAAATATTTATACTTATAGAACAATTTTGAAAATGGAAAAAGCCCATAGAGCCACAATGAAAAATACCAAAAATGCCCCAGTCAATGGTTGTAGTTGAGGTTCGTACAATAAAAGGTGCAGTTCTATTTGTGCATTACATGTACTACTTGTGGAAGAAATTCTTACAACGACGCCAAAAACTTAGTTTGAGGGTGTTTGGGTTACATGCAAGATGCTCATTGTGTTTCTAAAATTCGTTACAAGCACTAAATCCTCGTTGAGTACAAGTTCGCCTATCGCTTGCCCGAGTGTAAGTGACAATAGATTTTCTGGGTAAGTCAAGGTTGAACACAGGAAAATGATATCAAATCTTGGTTAGAAAGCTTACTCCTTTGTTTAGTCGGTATAAAGCTTGACAGTGTAAGTAAAAGGTGTCTAAACTAACCTAATATCTACACCAGAGATTCTGTAAAAAAATGGAAAAGAGGAGATAAGATGAGGTATGTGAACTAACTTGTTTTTTTAGGGAAAGAGAAGGAATGTCTATGTGTCAATGGGTAGTTAATGTTGGAATTTTTGTCATAAAACTTGTAGTTTGTAATCATATTCTGTTCAATAAAGTCGTTATTGAGAAATTGAATATTATAATCTTAAATCCAATAAACTAGTCGAGGCTATTTTTGAGGTAAATTTGAACTTTATGTGGAGACATAAACGTGGATCAAGTTCGAGTATATAGCCTAAATAGTCTATAGTATATGAATAATGGTTGGACGCCTTATTTAGAGAAACTATGGATGCGACCTGCTTTGTAGTAAGTACAAACTAGGTGATCTTGAATCGTTCATGTAGAGACATGAAAATGGGGGCATCCTATGTAAAGTACTTACATAAGATTGAACCATGAAATAGTCACTTTTACGTTATAACACTGTTTACTGTTTAAAATTGACTATCTCGATTATTGATGACCTGGGTAACTTAATCTTAATCCTGAGCTAACTATGAACTCCTGTTCACACGAGATTATTCTTAGATCTACATAGGTGAGGGCAGCTCATCAGCATTGGCCCAATAAGCCTCCCATTTTAGGGGTAAGATCGGGTGGATAGTTGGGACATAGGATGCAAGACGAAATTCACTCCTACCCGTTTTAGGGTTAGTAGATAGGTTGTTCTCTTAAGCACTAAATTCAAGTCTTAAACAAGGGGCTCCATCCTCTCATTGGCCCGAGAGAATTAAGTTTATAGGTTGGACCTTAAACCAATTGTTCAATAGTGGATTAGTGGGGCTTAAAGAACAAGATGTAGTATCGGGGGTAAAATGGTATTTTGACCTAGCTGAGGTTATGAACAACCTGTGAAGGATTAACTTACTGATCATGATTTTATCAAATGGACATAAATATATCTATAGCGAAGGGAGTGCAGCTATGGGACTTTAGTGGAATAACTCGTTAGTTAACAAATGTTGATTAACTCGGTCTAAGAGTTTAGCCAATTAATCTTGAATCGTTGGAGCCATGATCTATAGGTCCATTAGGTTCCCTTGCTAGCTCATATGGAATAAACTTATAAAGTGTGATGGAATAAATCGAATTGTTTGAATTGGAAGAAGAGAGAGAAACCGACAAGTATATGTGATATAGTCGTCATATTCAAATTAAAAATAGAGCTTTATGTTTAAATGAGATTTACAGATTCATACTAGGAAGCTCGGAATTGATGGAAATGGTCAAAGTTGTAAAAAGTCAAAATGTTGACTTTTTGACTTTGAAAAGTCAAACTTTGACCAGCCTTATATTCAAATGTGATTTAAATTTTGAAAAAAAAAACATCGATTCATCGGGAGGTCGAAATTCGTCACTTTTGATTTGAAAATGTCAAATGACCATTTTACCCTTGGACTAAGTTAGTGGGAAAATCCAACATTTTTTTTGGATAATCTACTAACACTTAGTAGGATATGTGACTACATGAGATGTAGACACCTAGCCCACTAAGTTCGACTAATTGTTAGTGGATTATTAGGTGTTGAGATTTGACTAACTAATTACATGCAATTTTGCATGTAATTAAGTTATAAATAGGGTTGCTTTTATTTTTGTTAAAGACTTTTGCACTTTCAAGTAATTTTAGAAATTGCAAATTTATTACTCTCCCAAATTTCAACCAAACTTATACCTTCCAATTTACATATATATTTCCATTAGTTTCTTCACCAAACTGGGTCCCGCAACCCGATTTAAAATTCGGAGATTAGCTGGTCAATTCTAGTGGTTGTCCCTGTTTGAGTACGTGAGGAGATATTGAGAATTTCGAAAAGCATCAAAGGTATATTTTCTTAAACCCTAATTTTTTTTAATTAGGGCTTTCCAAGCATGTTTATCACTAAATAGTTTGGTTGCATATAGAGTAAAATTGATCCGTTTTTTCATTGTTATTGAATGCTTCTATCTATTAAGACATGCAGAGGCCCTAAATGCGATATAAACCAATTGACTAGCTTTTAATTAAGGTGAGCACTTCTCAATGCCTTAAACACCACACTTACTTACCTGTCGGGATGCAAACGATAAAGCTTTGTCAAACTATTACTATCTAGAAGTGGTTGCTTATAAGACTCATATTACCTCTCTTTTAAGGATGACAACGTCTCAACACCATTTCACCCACACTTTCTCTCTCGAGTAGTTGGTGACAAATGTTGACCAAGCAATGGAGTATAGCTTAACTAACACGATAAACCTTACAAGCTAGTCTTCTTATCAAGAACTTATCACAAGCCCAAGCTATTGATAACTTGTAGAAATACAAGTTATTGTAGTCTTCTATGTAAAATAATGAGGTCTAAATGCATGAGAATAGAAGAAAACAAAGAAAAAAGTAGGCGATTTTGCTAACTTATGAATAACATAACATGAAAGAGTCTTATCTCTGTTTTACTGAGTTTTAGTGCTTATATCGCAGAATTTCTAGGCAAAAGAAGTGAAGCTTGGTGATATAACGTCTAGGCGAGAAGGCGTGTTCAACCAAGGCATTCAACAAAGAAACAAGCTAGGCATTTAGAACATTAGCAGACAAAATTAGTTGGAGTGAAAGTTTGAAAAAGTACAAGAGGACAGTCTGTGTAATGTCGCTATAGCCTTTCAGAACAGTAATGGCATGTGACCTCCTGTCAACATCAGCTCTTGCCTATAAATGAAGTTTCTCACTTCAAAACAAAGTATGCATAATTTTGACTGGAGAGCAAGCTCAAACATCATCCAACCTCCCTTCCCTAAGTTTCTAGGTGAAAGCCCATAACAAAAGAGAGAGAATTCTCCCTCCTTCCATTTTCCCCTCGTCAATAGGCAAAAATCAGAGTCAGGGAGGATGAGAAATCATACTCTGAGGTGTAGTTCCTTATTCTATATTCCATTTTATGTTGATATTGTAATGTGTTGTAAGATGTACTCCATGTGAAGGCCTATAGTTATTTTATTTAATACATTGCACTTTTTATTTCATTCTCCCGTATTCTTGCTTCCTCCTTTCTTTGATGTGTTTAATTAACTTGTAGTGATAAAATGTGTTTTAATGCTTAGAGAATCATGATACTTGTATTTTAAGTTCTGCTAAGTTAAGTGTGAATGTCAAGAACATTGTATATTCGAAAGAAGAATAATGATTTTGATTGCAATCATCTGACAAATGAGAACACATGCCTAACTACGCGATTGGCGAAAGGATTTAGCAATGCAGTTTTATCACCAAATTCATCATTTACTTACATTGTAGAAATGCAATGTGTGTGGTGAAAGCACTGAGAGGTTACCTGCCTTAATCAAGGAAAAACAACATAGAATTCTTATAGAATGATTAGATATAAATCATGGTTTAACTTTGTATATTTGTATCCCAAAAAGGCGAGCAAGTCTGGCGAAGGCATCGAGAGGCAGCTTGCCTTAATTCAGAGTTAAAGTATGGTTCGTATAACCTTGAATCATTGAGCACAATTTATTGCATTTAGATGGTTAGATCATTCCAACATTGTCATGCCTTTAATGAGTTCTTTATTCATTTTCCCTTATCTCACATGTCGTCTTGCACCGTCAAAAGCACCATAGTCTAAATAGTAGAATAGAAAGTATATTATCCATATACCATACTGTATAGATCATACCGCATGATTTAGTAGCATAATAGGATAAATTAGGATCTTAGATTCTCTATGTTCGACCTTGAACTTACTAAGAAACCTCTCTACGCTTATACTTGGATGATAAAAAGGAAAACTTGAACGATAATGTTTATACTTTGCGAATTAGCAACGTATAGATAGAAGTTCACCTTTTAATGCATACTCCTATTTAGTCGCCAATTTTCACTCAATTAAGCTTATATCACCATATCCACAACTATTTTGTTACATATATAAATAACAAACAAGTTTTTGGCATCGTTGTCGGAAATTTGATGTTTTTCCTATTTAGGTTAATTGTGCACTAAAACTGTGCAAAAGTTATATTTCAACCGAAACTCGTTCTTTAGTCGAAAAGCACATGAACAAGTTTATGAGTGATGGCGAACAACCTGCATTTCAACTTGACCCTGAAATTTAACGAACATTTTGGAGGAAGCACAATGATACATAGAGGTTAAACTGTGCAAAATATGGATAATCAGAACAATCCAAAAAACTTTGCCAGTCAGAATGCCGCAAAGCCAAAACCCCGTCTACTTGGCCCATGATTTGGACCGTCCCATACGTGAAAGCATCTACTAAGGGTTAACTGATCTAGAACTTGGAGTTATCACAATGCAGCTTGATGATGATTACACGAGCTACAAAACACGTTAAGCATGGTACGACCGACAAAGTAATTCTGGGAAAAGGCGAATCGAGTGAGACAGGCCAAGTGTTAAAATTTCTTGATGAGTTGGGAGCAGGAGATAGGAAGAAGAAAGTAGAAGAGGTGGTTGTGGAGTGTATGATAGACTTAGTGGTTTTGCATTTGAATGGTGCAATTATCATACGTCATGAAGCAGGTTCATCGCTTATAAGATGCTCACCATATCTCTCTGTATTTTGTGATTAATTCTATATTTGCTATAGGTCATGGGTCATGATCATAGCATGTGAAATGCTCACTATGTATCTCTTCATCGTGTAATAGTTAAGTTCTCGTTGAGTACAAGTTTTCCTACTACTCGCCCAAGTGCAAGCGAACAGTAGGTTTACCTGGGTGATCCAGGGTCAAACATAGAAAATTGTTTTCAGATATTAGTTTTAGGGTCTACTTGTCGTTTAAGAGTTATGACAATTAAGTTAAAAGAATATAAAAAGAACTAAAACTACTTACTTATACCTATAGACTCATGCACATGAGAATAAATTATGGCAAGATGAAAGATTGAGCGAACTAACTTGTATGCGAGAGAAAGGTGAAGGAAGGTCTAAGCATTATTAGGCGATTAAGCAATGTGAGAGCCTTGATGTGATGTAACTTGCATAATCGGTCCATGATTAACGACTTTCTCTCAAAGTGTTTAGACGCCACACTTACTCACCTTCTCTCAAATGACTACCTTTTGGGATGCAAATGACTACACTTGCTCACTCATGATGGAGGAAAGGAGAAGAAAAGAGGAAGAGGCAAGAAGGAACTAAAGCTAAGGTCGTGGGAAGATGACACTCTCCGCCAAACATTCAAAGAAAAGTGAAAGAATATAGAGTCTCTGGTGGAAACAAAAACTAAGTTAACAGAAATTTAAACCTCCAAGCACAAGAAGAAGAAGAAGCTCGCAGGCATGAGCGAACGAGTAAAGAGTGTGGCAGAAAGAAAAAGGTTGCCAAAAATAAAGAGGTTGACCGCTTGAAGGTTGTGGTGGAAAAGTTTGGTGAAGAATTTGAGAGGACAAGTCCTCTAAAGCCAAGGTCGTGGCCTAAAGAATTCAAACTTGTTGATCCCTCACAACCAAAGAAAGGCAAGGGCGAAGCGGGAACATCTAGACTTGAGGATGTTGAAGAGAGTGAACCTCAAAGTGCCCAAGAGTTGCACAAGCTTATCAAAACAGAGAAATGACTCTTTCCATTAACCAGTCATCTACTAGACTTTCTCTATGGACCAATCAAGGCATTTAGATGGAAAAAATTCTTTAGGGGAGAAACAAAGATTAGGTTGGATATTGTGGACATGTTTTTCACAACAAGATACCATCTGGAGGAATCATTTGCAATGATAGAAGGCGAGAAGGTGCCCTTAACCATAGAAGGATCAATGATCTTTATGGTCTCTCGAACAACCCGGATGACTACCCTATCCAAAGGATCATCACCAAACTTATAGAACGTGATTTGAGCAGAAATTTAAAGGCAATCACCTGGCCAAGTGCATGTTGAGAAGAAACGCCGATTAGAAAACTGAAACTATACCCTTACCAATTGACAACTGAAGCCAATATTTGTTATACTTTATAAAAAAGAAGATAGTTCCCATGCGACATGATAGTACCGTGCCACTCGAGTACACCCTACTCATATACTACATTATGAAGAATCAGGCATTTAACTTGGGATGGGTTATGAATAGAGTGGAGAAACTGTGTCTTAAGTACCTTCTTACCCTAGTAAGATACCGACATATAGAAATGGGTGGGAAAGTTAACTTAGCGGAACTTAACCGCTTAAGAACCCTTCATCTCAATCAGAAGGAAGAACGCCGCTAGAAGACACAAGAGCAAAGGAGACATGAACCTGAGCACAAGGAAGTTGATGAGTATCCACCTCCATCGCCGCTAAAACGCAAGGAATCAACCTCATGGCAAGAGGTTGACAAGGCCAAAGCCAACCAACCTAATATTTTCCTCGTCTACACAAAAAGCAAAGAAAATTGATAACTAAAAGAGTCTTCCAAGAAGAATCTCCCACTCACTTAGACCTCCAAGACAACACTCCACCTCCACCCACCTCGCAAAAAAAAAAACACACCGCCTTTTCTACCTACCAAATTACCTCTAAAATCTTCCATCTCACCAAGTCAGTGCAGCCCTTGCCTGACTTTGTCCACCAAAAACAATCCCACTATTTCAGCTACCAAACCCATCTCGCCATCCTTATCTCATGATCATCCTCCCCCTCCTCCAAAACCCAAACTCCTCCAGGCTCTCCTTTGGGATAAAAACTTGTGTCTCCTAGCCATGCACCACTTAACCCACCAATCATCAATCTAAACACAGGGTATCCTGACTTAAATGTACCTGTACTCAATCTCCCAAAAGAGAACGTTGATATATAAAATGAAGCAAATAATGCGCCACTAGAAGCCTTGTCAAGTCACCTTTATAACAACTACTATTCTTGTTTACCAGTGAATCATCCTCTCATGTTAATGTGGTTTCTTGCCTAGAGATATTTAGTTATCATGCAAGCTTTTTATTGCAGACCTCAAGCTAATCTACAATTAACTATCAAAAGTGTTGGAAAAATATTCTCAAGAGTTTGTAAGAACAAACATGCAAAAAAATGGTTGTCTTGTCTTGAACTTTGTACCAGGGTAATTAAGCTCTTAAAAACTTGCACGTTATCTATCCACCAACGAGAGCAGGAGGTGACACTACTCTGTAAGGCCAACCCTCACGCAATTTCCGCCAATCTCAAGGCTTCGCACGTTGGATTTTCATCTAGAATACGAGGCCCAACTCCCTTCTTGGATGGACGAGCAAGTAGTCCTCCTAAAAGTTCCGACAGGATACGATGAAACCCCCACATGGGTTACAAGTCATTGTTAACGGCTCAACGATGGTAACAATCAACTTTTCCATACATACGAAGACTTGAAGATTTAAAAATTTTCAATGTGGGACAAGTTTGGCAATGAATGTTTGTGTGTTCATAAAAGACCCACGTACGTTTCTACCAAAGAAGCACCGAACAACGGTGTGATACAAAAATTGGCTGGGTAAGTAAAATCAGATACGAGCTTGGACATATTTTGATGGAAATTTATATAAGACGACAAAGAAAATGCATCAAAAGTGAGCATGTAATGATTCTACGACACAACTGTACTGCTATATACTTATGTCCAGAAAGTCGAAGCCCAAGCCGAATAGAAAGGTCCGGCTACAAAAAAACGTCGTGAAGTATTAGAAAAAAGTGTTGGAAAAATATTCTCAAGAGTTTGTAAGAACGAAGATGCAAAAATTGGTTTTCTTGTTTTGAACTTCGTACCAGGGTAATTGAGCTCTTAAGAACTTGCACGTTATCCGTCCACCGACGAGAGAAGGAGGTGACGCTGCTCTGTAAGGCCAACCTCACGCAGTTTCCTCAAATATAAAGGCATCGCACTTTGGACTTTCGTCTAGAATGCGAGGCCCAACTCCGTTCTTGGAATGGGCAGCAAGCAAGTAGTCCTCTTAAGAGTTCCGACAAGATACGATGAACCAACCTCCAACCACCTTAAAGCCCCCACTTGGGTTACAAGCCATTGTTAAGTGGCTCGGCGATGGTAATGCTCAACTTTTCCATACATACACAGACTTGTAGATTCAAAAATTTTCAATATGGGACAAGTTTGGCAATGAATGTATGCATGTTCATAAAAGACCCACGTACGTTTGTACCAAAGAAGAACCGAACAACGGTGTGATTCGCAAATTGGATGTGTAAGTAAAATAGGATACGGGCTTGGACAGACTTTGTTGGAAATTTATGTAAGACCACAAAGAAAATGCATCAAAAGTGAGCATGTAATGATTCTACGACACAACTGTACTGCTATATACTTATGTCCATAAAGTCGAAGCCCAAGCCGAATAGAACGGTCCGGCTACAAAAGAACGTCGTGAAGTATTAGAAAAAGTGTTGGAAAAATATTCTCAAGAGTTTGTAAGAACAAAGATGCAAAAGTTGGTTGTCTTGTTTTGAACTTCGTACCAGGGTAATTGGGCTCTCAAGAACTTGCACGCTATCCTTCCACCGACGAGAGCAAAAGGTGACACTGCTCTGTAAGGCCAACCTCACGCGGTTTCCTCCAATCTAAAGGCATCGCACTTTGGACTTTCGTCTAGAATGCGAGGCCCAACTCCCAACTTGGAATGGGAGAGCAAGTAGTCCTCTTAAGAGTTCCGACAAGATACGATGAACCAACCTTCAACCACCTTAAAGCCCCCACTTGGGTTACAAGCCATTGTTAAGTGGCTCAGCGATGGTAACGCTCAACTTTTCCATACATACACAGACTTGTAGATTCAAAAATTTTCAATGTGGGACAAGTTTGGCAATGAATGTATGCGTGTTCATAAAAGACCCACGTACGTTTGTACAAAAGAAGCAATGAACAACGGTGTGATTCTCAAATTGGATGTGTAAGTAAAATCGGATACGGGCTTGGGACAGACTTTGTTGGAAATTTATGTAAGACCACAAAGAAAATGCATCAAAAGTGAGCATGTAATGATTCTACGACACAACTGTACTGCTATATACTTATGTCCAGAAAGTCGAAGCCCAAGCCGAATAGAACGGTCCGGGTACAAAAGAACGTCGTGAAGTATTAGAAAAAGTGTTGGAAAAATATTCTCAAGAGTTTGTACGAACAAAGATGCAAAAAGTTGGTTGTCTTGTTTTGAACTTCGTACCAGGGTAATTGGGCTCTCAAGAACTTGCACGTTATCCGTCCACCGACGAGAGCAGGAGGTGACGCTGCTCTGTAAGGCCAACCTCACGCGGTTTCCTCCAATCTAAAGGCATCGCACTTTGGACTTTCGTCTAGAATGAGAGGCCCAACTCCCTTCTTGGAATGGGCAAGCAAGTAGTCCTCTTAAGAGTTCCGACAAGATACGATGAACCAACCTCCAACCACCTTAAAGCCCCCACTTGGGTTACAAGCCATTGTTAAGTGGCTCGGCAATGGTAACGCTCAACTTTTCCATACATACACAGACTTCTAGATTCAAAAAATTTCAATGTGGGACAAGTTTGGCAATGAATGTATGCGTGTTCATAAAAGACCCACGTACGTTTGTACCAAAGAAGCATCGAACAACGGTGTGATTCACAAAATGGATGTGTAAATAAAATAGGATACGGGCTTGGGACAGACTTTGTTGGAAATTTATGTAAGACCACAAAGAAAATGTATCAAAAGTGAGCATGTAATGATTCTACGACACAACTGTACTGCTATATACTTATGTCCAGAAAGTCGAAGCCCAAGGCGAATAGAACGGTCCGGCTACAAAAGAACGTCGTGAAGTATTAGAAAAAGTGTTGGAAAATATTCTCAAGAGTTTGTACGAACAAAGATGCAAAACGTTGGTTGTCTTGTTTTGAACTTCGTACCGACGAGAGGAGGAGGTGACGCTGCTCTGTAACGGCCAACCTCACGCGGTTTCCTCCAACTAAAGGCATCGCACTTTGGACTTTCGTCTAGAATGCGAGGCCCAACTCCCTTCTTGGAATGGGCAAGCAAGTAGTCCTCTTAAGAGTTCCGACAAGATACGATGAACCAACCTCCAACCACCTTAAAGCCCCCACTTGGGTTACAAGCCATTGTTAAGTGGCTCGACGATGGTAACGCTCAACTTTTCCATACATACACAGACTTGTAGATTCAAAAAATTTCAATGTGGGACAAGTTTGGCAATTATGTATGCGTGTTCATAAAAGACCACGTACGTTTGTACCAAAGAAACACCGAACAACGGTGTGATTCGCAAATTGGATGTGTAAGTAAAATCGGATACGGGCTTGGGACATACTTTGTTGGAAATTTATGTAAAACGACAAAGACATCAAAAAATGCATATATAAGTGAGCATGTAATAGAACGGTCCGGCTACAAAAGAACGTCGTGAAGTATTAGAAAAAGTGTTGGAAAAATATTCTCAAGAGTTTGTACGAACAAAGATGCAAAAAGTTGGTTGTCTTGTTTTGAAACTTCGTACGCAGGGTAATTGGGCTCTCAAGAACTTGCACGTTATCCGTCCACCGACGAGAGCAGGAGGTGACGCTGCTCTGTAAGGCCTCACGCGGTTTCCTCCAATCTAAAGGCATCGCACTTTGGACTTTCGTCTAGAATGCGAGGCCCAACTCCCTTCTTGGAATGGGCAAGCAAGTAGTCCTCTTAAGAGTTCCGACAAGATACGATGAACCAACCTCCAACCACCTTAAAGCCCCCACTTGGGTTACAAGCCATTGTTAAGTGGCTCGCGATGGTAAAGCTCAACTTTTCCATACATACACAGACTTGTAGATTCAAAAATTTTCAATGTGGGACAAGTTTGGCAATGAATGTATGCGTGTTCATAAAAGACCCACGTACGTTTGTACCAAAGAAGCACCGAACAACGGTGTGATTCGCAAATTGGATGTGTAATAAAATCGGATACGGGCTTGGGACATACTTTGTTGGAAATTATGTAAAACACAAAGAAAATGCATCAAAAGTGAGCATGTAATGATTCTACGACACAACTGTACTGCTATATACTTATGTCCATAAAGTCGAAGCCCAAGCCGAATAGAACGGTCGTCTACAAAAGAACGTCGTGAAGTATTAGAAAAAGTGTTGGAAAAATATTCTCAAGAGTTTGTACGAACAAAGATGCAAAAAGTTGGTTGTCTTGTTTTGAACTTCGTACCAGGGTAATTGGGTCTCAAGAACTTGCACGTTATCCGTCCACCGACGAGAGCAGGAGGTGACGCTGCTCTGTAAGGCCAACCTCACGCGGTTTCCTCCAATCTAAAGGCATCGCACTTTGGACTTTCGTCTAGAATGCGAGGCCCAACTCCCTTCTTGGAATGGGCAAGCAAGTAGTCCTCTTAAGAGTTCCGACAAGATACGATGAACCAACCTCCAACCACCTTAAAGCCCCCACTTGGGTTACAAGCCATTGTTAAGTGGCTCGACGATGGTAACTCAACTTTTCCATACATACACAGACTTGTAGATTCAAAAATTTCAATGTGGGACAAGTTTGGCAATATATGTATGCGTGTTCATAAAAGACCCACGTACGTTTGTACCAAAGAAACACCGAACAACGGTGTGATTCGCAAATTGGATGTGTAAGTAAAATCGGATACGGGCTTGGGACATACTTTGTTGGAAATTTATGTAAACGACAAAGAAAATGCATCAAAAGTGAGCATGTAATGATTCTACGACACAACTGTACTGCTATATACTTATGTCCATAAAGTCGAAGCCCAAGCCGAATAGAACGGTCGTCTACAAAAGAACGTCGTGAAGTATTAGAAAAAGTGTTGGAAAAATATTCTCAAGAGTTTGTACGAACAAAGATGCAAAAAGTTGGTTGTCTTGTTTTGAACTTCGTACCAGGGTAATTGGGCTCTCAAGAACTTGCACGTTATCCGTCCACCGACGAGAGCAGGAGGTGACGCTGCTCTGTAAGGCCAACCTCACGCGGTTTCCTCCAATCTAAAGGCATCGCACTTTGGACTTTCGTCTAGAATGCGAGGCCCAACTCCCTTCTTGGAATGGGCAAGCAAGTAGTCCTCTTAAGAGTTCCGACAAGATACGATGAACCAACCTCCAACCACCTTAAAGCCCCCACTTGGGTTACAAGCCATTGTTAAGTGGCTCGGCGATGGTAAAGCTCAACTTTTCCATACATACACAGACTTGTAGATTCAAAAATTTTCAATGTGGGACAAGTTTGGCAATGAATGTATGCGTGTTCATAAAAGACCCACGTACGTTTGTACCAAAGAAGCACCGAACAACGGTGTGATTCGCAAATTGGATGTGTAAGTAAAATCGGATACGGGCTTGGGACATACTTTGTTGGAAATTTATGTAAGACGACAAAGAAAATGCATCAAAAGTGAGCATGTAATGATTCTACGACACAACTGTACTGCTATATACTTATGTCCATAAAGTCGAAGCCCAAGCCGAATAGAACGGTCCGTCTACAAAAGAACGTCGTGAAGTATTAGAAAAAGTGTTGGAAAAATATTCTCAAGAGTTTGTACGAACAAAGATGCAAAAAGTTGGTTGTCTTGTTTTGAACTTCGTACCAGGGTAATTGGGCTCTCAAGAACTTGCACGTTATCCGTCCACCGACGAGAGCAGGAGGTGACGCTGCTCTGTAAGGCCAACCTCACGCGGTTTCCTCCAATCTAAAGGCATCGCACTTTGGACTTTCGTCTAGAATGCGAGGCCCAACTCCCTTCTTGGAATGGGCAAGCAAGTAGTCCTCTTAAGAGTTCCGACAAGATACGATGAACCAACCTCCAACCACCTTAAAGCCCCACTTGGGTTACAAGCCATTGTTAAGTGGCTCGGCGATGGTAAAGCTCAACTTTTCCATACATACACAGACTTGTAGATTCAAAAATTTCAATGTGGGACAAGTTTGGCAATGAATGTATGCGTGTTCATAAAAGACCCACGTACGTTTGTACCAAAGAAACACCGAACAACGGTGTGATTCGCAAATTGGATGTGTAAGTAAAATCGGATACGGGCTTGGGACATACTTTGTTGGAAATTTATGTAAACGACAAAAGAAAATGCATCAAAAGTGAGCATGTAATGATTCTACGTCCGGCTACAAAAGAACGTCGTGAGATCGTCGTGAAGTATAGAAAAAGTGTTGGAAAAATATTCTCAAGAGTTTGTACGAACAAAGATGCAAAAAGTTGGTTGTCTTGTTTTGAACTTCGTACCAGGGTAATTGGGCTCTCAAGAACTTGCACGTTATCCGTCCACCGACGAGAGCAGGAGGTGACGCTGCTCTGTAAGGCCAACCTCACGCGGTTTCCTCCAATCTAAAGGCATCGCACTTTGGACTTTCGTCTAGAATGCGAGGCCCAACTCCTTCTTGGAATGGGCAAGCAAGTAGTCCTCTTAAGAGTTCCGACAAGATACGATGAACCAACCTCCAACCACCTTAAAGCCCCCACTTGGGTTACAAGCCATTGTTAAGTGGCTCGACGATGGTAACGCTCAACTTTTCCATACATACACAGACTTGTAGATTCAAAAAATTTCAATGTGGGACAAGTTTGGCAATATATGTATGCGTGTTCATAAAAGACCCACGTACGTTTGTACCAAAGAAACACCGAACAACGGTGTGATTCGCAAATTGGATGTGTAAGTAAAATCGGATACGGGCTTGGGACATACTTTGTTGGAAATTTATGTAAAACGACAAAGAAAATGCATCAAAAGTGAGCATGTAATGATTCTACGACACAACTGTACTGCTATATACTTATGTCCATAAAGTCGAAGCCCAAGCCGAATAGAACGGTCCGTCTACAAAAGAACGTCGTGAAGTATTAGAAAAAGTGTTGGAAAAATATTCTCAAGAGTTTGTACGAACAAAGATGCAAAAAGTTGGTTGTCTTGTTTTGAACTTCGTACCAGGGTAATTGGGCTCTCAAGAACTTGCACGTTATCCGTCCACCGACGAGAGCAGGAGGTGACGCTGCTCTGTAAGGCCAACCTCACGCGGTTTCCTCCAATCTAAAGGCATCGCACTTTGGACTTTCGTCTAGAATGCGAGGCCCAACTCCCTTCTTGGAATGGGCAAGCAAGTAGTCCTCTTAAGAGTTCCGACAAGATACGATGAACCAACCTCCAACCACCTTAAAGCCCCCACTTGGGTTACAAGCCATTGTTAAGTGGCTCGGCGATGGTAAAGCTCAACTTTTCCATACATACACAGACTTGTAGATTCAAAAATTTTCAATGTGGGACAAGTTTGGCAATGAATGTATGCGTGTTCATAAAAGACCCACGTACGTTTGTACCAAAGAAGCACCGAACAACGGTGTGATTCGCAAATTGGATGTGTAACTAAAATCGGATACGGGCTTGGGACAGACTTTGTTGGAAATTTATGTAAACACAAAGAAAATGCATCAAAAGTGAGCATGTAATGATTCTACGACACAACTGTACTGCTATATACTTATGTCCATAAAGTCGAAGCCCAAGCGAATAGAACGGTCCGTCTACAAAGAACGTCGTGAAGTATTAGAAAAAGTGTTGGAAAAATATTCTCAAGAGTTTGTACGAACAAAGATGCAAAAAGTTGGTTGTCTTGTTTTGAACTTCGTACCAGGGTAATTGGGCTCTCAAGAACTTGCACGTTATCCGTCCACCGACGAGAGCAGGAGGTGACGCTGCTCTGTAAGGCCAACCTCACGCGGTTTCCTCCAATCTAAAGGCATCGCACTTTGGACTTTCGTCTAGAATGCGAGGCCCAACTCCCTTCTTGGAATGGGCAAGCAAGTAGTCCTCTTAAGAGTTCCGACAAGATACGATGAACCAACCTCCAACCACCTTAAAGCCCCCACTTGGGTTACAAGCCATTGTTAAGTGGCTCGGACGATGGTAACGCTCAACTTTTCCATACATACACAGACTTGTAGATTCAAAAATTTCAATGTGGGACAAGTTTGGCAATAATGTATGCGTGTTCATAAAAGACCCACGTACGTTTGTACCAAAGAAACACCGAACAACGGTGTGTGATTCGCAAATTGGATGTGTAAGTAAAATCGGATACGGGCTTGGGACATACTTTGTTTGGAAATTTATGTAAAACGACAAAGAAAATGCATCAAAAGTGGCAAGATGATAGAACGGTCCGTCTACAAAAGACGTCGTGAAGTATTAGAAAAAGTGTTGGAAAAATATTCTCAAGAGTTTGTACGAACAAAGATGCAAAAAGTTGGTTGTCTTGTTTTGAACTTCGTACCAGGGTAATTGGGCTCTCAAGAACTTGCACGTTATCCGTCCACCGACGAGAGCAGGAGGTGACGCTGCTCTGTAAGGCCAACCTCACGCGGTTTCCTCCAATCTAAAGGCATCGCACTTTGGACTTTCGTCTAGAATGCGAGGCCCAACTCCTTCTTGGAATGGGCAAGCAAGTAGTCCTCTTAAGAGTTCCGACAAGATACGATGAACCAACCTCCAACCACCTTAAAGCCCCCACTTGGGTTACAAGCCATTGTTAAGTGGCTCGGACGATGGTAACGCTCAACTTTTCCATACATACACAGACTTGTAGATTCAAAAATTTTCAATGTGGGACAAGTTTGGCAATGAATGTATGCGTGTTCATAAAAGACCCACGTACGTTTGTACCAAAGAAGCACCGAACAACGGTGTGATTCGCAAATTGATGTGTAACTAAAATCGGATACGGGCTTGGGACAGACTTTGTTGGAAATTTATGTAAGACCACAAAGAAAATGCATCAAAAGTGAGCATGTAATGATTCTACGACACAACTGTACTGCTATATACTTATGTCCATAAGTCGTAGCCCAAGCCGAATAGAACGGTCCGTCTACAAAAGAACGTCGTGAAGTATTAGAAAAAGTGTTGGAAAAATATTCTCAAGAGTTTGTACGAACAAAGATGCAAAAAGTTGGTTGTCTTGTTTTGAACTCGTACCAGGGTAATTGGGCTCTCAAGAACTTGCACGTTATCCGTCCACACGACGAGAGCAGGAGTGACGCTGCTCTGTAAGGCCAACCTCACGCGGTTTCCTCCAATCTAAAGGCATCGCACTTTGGACTTTCGTCTAGAATCGAGGCCCAACTCCCTTCTTGGAATGGGCAAGCAAGTAGTCCTCTAAGAGTTCCGACAAGATACGATGAACCAACCTCCAACCACCTTAAAGCCCCCACTTGGTTACAAGCCATTGTTAAGTGGCTCGACGATGGTAAACGCTCAACTTTTCCATACATACACAGACTTGTAGATTCAAAAATTTCAATGTGGACAAGTTTGGCAATATATGTATGCGTGTTCATAAAAGACCCACGTACGTTTGTACCAAAGAAACACCGAACAACGGTGTGATTCGCAAATTGGATGTGTAAGTAAAATCGGATACGGGCTTGGGACATACTTTGTTGGAAATTTATGTAAAACGACAAAGAAAATGCATCAAAAGTGAGCATGTAATGATTCTACGACAAACTGTACTGCTATATACTTATGTCCATAAAGTCGAGCCCAAGCCGAATAGAACGGTCGTCTACAAAAGAACGTCGTGAAGTATTAGAAAAAGTGTTGGAAAAATATTCTCAAGAGTTTGTACGAACAAAGATGCAAAAAGTTGGTTGTCTTGTTTTGAACTTCGTACCAGGGTAATTGGGCTCTCAAGAACTTGCACGTTATCCGTCCACCGACGAGAGCAGGAGGTGACGCTGCTCTGTAAGGCCAACCTCACGCGGTTTCCTCCAATCTAAAGGCATCGCACTTTGGACTTTCGTCTAGAATGCGAGGCCCAACTCCTTCTTGGAATGGGCAAGCAAGTAGTCCTCTTAAGAGTTCCGACAAGATACGATGAACCAACCTCCAACCACCTTAAAGCCCCCACTTGGGTTACAAGCCATTGTTAAGTGGCTCGGCGATGGTAAAGCTCAACTTTTCCATACATACACAGACTTGTAGATTCAAAAATTTTCAATGTGGGACAAGTTTGGCAATAATGTATGCGTGTTCATAAAAGACCCACGTACGTTTGTACCAAAGAAGCACCGAACAACGGTGTGATTCGCAAATTGGATGTGTAACTAAAATCGGATACGGGCTTGGACACTTGTTGGAAATTTATGTAAAACGACAAAGAAAATGCATCAAAAGTGAGCATGTAATGATTCTACGACACAACTGTACTGCTATATACTTATGTCCATAAAGTCGAAGCCCAAGCCGAATAGAACGGTCGTCTACAAAAGAACGTCGTGAAGTATTAGAAAAAGTGTTGGAAAAATATTCTCAAGAGTTTGTACGAACAAAGATGCAAAAAGTTGGTTGTCTTGTTTTGAACTTCGTACCAGGGTAATTGGGCTCTCAAGAACTTGCACGTTATCCGTCCACCGACGAGAGCAGGAGGTGACGCTGCTCTGTAAGGCCAACCTCACGCGGTTTCCTCCAATCTAAAGGCATCGCACTTTGGACTTTCGTCTAGAATGCGAGCCCAACTCCTTCTTGGAATGGGCAAGCAAGTAGTCCTCTTAAGAGTTCCGACAAGATACGATGAACCAACCTCCAACCACCTTAAAGCCCCCACTTGGGTTACAAGCCATTGTTAAGTGGCTCGGCGATGGTAAAGCTCAACTTTTCCATACATACACAGACTTGTAGATTCAAAAATTTCAATGTGGGACAAGTTTGGCAATGAATGTATGCGTGTTCATAAAAGACCCACGTACGTTTGTACCAAAGAAGCACCGAACAACGGTGTGATTCGCAAATTGGATGTGTAACTAAAATCGGATACGGGCTTGGGACAGACTTTGTTGGAAATTTATGTAAGACGCACAAAGAAAATGCATCAAAAGTGAGCATGTAATGATTCTACGACACAACTGTACTGCTATATACTTATGTCCATAAAGTCGTAGCCCAAGCCGAATAGAACGGTCCGTCTACAAAAGATCGTCGTGAAGTATTAGAAAAAGTGTTGGAAAAATATTCTCAAGAGTTTGTACGAACAAAGATGCAAAAAGTTGGTTGTCTTGTTTTGAACTTCGTACCAGGGTAATTGGGCTCTCAAGAACTTGCACGTTATCCGTCCACCGACGAGAGCAGGAGGTGACGCTGCTCTGTAAGGCCAACCTCACGCGGTTTCCTCCAATCTAAAGGCATCGCACTTTGACTTTCGTCTAGAATGCGAGGCCCAACTCCCTTCTTGGGGCAAGCAAGTAGTCCTCTTAAGAGTTCGACAAGATACGATGAACCAACCTCCAACCACCTTAAAGCCCCCACTTGGGTTACAAGCCATTGTTAAGTGGCTCGACGATGGTAACGCTCAACTTTTCCATACATACACAGACTTGTAGATTCAAAAAATTTCAATGTGGGACAAGTTTGGCAATATATGTATGCGTGTTCATAAAAGACCCACGTACGTTTGTACCAAAGAAACACCGAACAACGGTGTGATTCGCAAATTGGATGTGTAAGTAAAATCGGATACGGGCTTGGGACATACTTTGTTGGAAATTTATGTAAAACGACAAAGAAAATGCATCAAAAGTGAGCATGTAATGATTCTACGACACAACTGTACTGCTATATACTTATGTCCATAAAGTCGAAGCCCAAGCCGAATAGAACGGTCCGGCTACAAAAGAACGTCGTGAAGTATTAGAAAAAGTGTTGGAAAAATATTCTCAAGAGTTTGTACGAACAAAGATGCAAAAAGTTGGTTGTCTTGTTTTGAACTTCGTACCAGGGTAATTGGGCTCTCAAGAACTTGCACGTTATCCGTCCACCGACGAGAGCAGGAGGTGACGCTGCTCTGTAAGGCCAACCTCACGCGGTTTCCTCCAATCTAAAGGCATCGCACTTTGACTTTCGTCTAGAATGCGAGGCCCAACTCCCTTCTTGGAATGGGCAAGCAAGTAGTCCTCTTAAGAGTTCCGACAAGATACGATGAACCAACCTCCAACCACCTTAAAGCCCCCACTTGGGTTACAAGCCATTGTTAAGTGGCTCGGCGATGGTAAAGCTCAACTTTTACATACACAGACTTGTAGATTCAAAAATTTTCAATGTGGGACAAGTTTGGCAATGAATGTATGCGTGTTCATAAAAGACCCACGTACGTTTGTACCAAAGAAGCACCGAACAACGGTGTGATTCGCAAATTGGATGTGTAACTAAAATCGGATACGGGCTTGGACAGACTTTGTTGGAAATTTATGTAAGACCACAAAGAAATGCATCAAAAGTGAGCATGTAATGATTCTACGACACAACTGTACTGCTATATACTTATGTCCATAAAGTCGTAGCCCAAGCCGAATAGAACGGTCCGTCTACAAAAGATCGTCGTGAAGTATTAGAAAAAGTGTTGGAAAAATATTCTCAAGAGTTTGTACGAACAAAGATGCAAAAAGTTGGTTGTCTTGTTTTGAACTTCGTACCAGGGTTTGGGCTCTCAAGAACTTGCACGTTATCCGTCCACGAGAGAGCAGGAGGTGACGCTGCTCTGTAAGGCCAACCTCACGCGGTTTCCTCCAATCTAAAGGCATCGCACTTTGGACTTTCGTCTAGAATGCGAGGCCCAACTCCCTTCTTGGAATGGGCAAGCAAGTAGTCCTCTTAAGAGTTCCGACAAATACGATGAACCAACCTCCAACCACCTTAAAGCCCCCACTTGGGTTACAAGCCATTGTTAAGTGGCTCGGCGATGGTAAAGCTCAACTTTTCCATACATACACAGACTTGTAGATTCAAAAATTTTCAATGTGGGACAAGTTTGGCAATGAATGTATGCGTGTTCATAAAAGACCCACGTACGTTTGTACCAAAGAAGCACCGAACAACGGTGTGATTCGCAAATTGGATGTGTAAGTAAAATCGGATACGGGCTTGGGACAGACTTTGTTGGAAATTTATGTAAGACCACAAAGAAAATGCATCAAAAGTGAGCATGTAATGATTCTACGACACAACTGTACTGCTATATACTTATGTCCATAAAGTCGAAGCCCAAGCCGAATAGAACGGTCCGTCTACAAAAGAACGTCGTGAAGTATTAGAAAAAGTGTTGGAAAAATATTCTCAAGAGTTTGTACGAACAAAGATGCAAAAAGTTGGTTGTCTTGTTTTGAACTTCGTACCAGGGTAATTGGGCTCTCAAGAACTTGCACGTTATCCGTCCACCGACGAGAGCAGGAGGTGACGCTGCTCTGTAAGGCCAACCTCACGCGGTTTCCTCCAATCTAAAGGCATCGCACTTTGACTTTCGTCTAGAATGCGAGGCCCAACTCCCTTCTTGGAATGGGCAAGCAAGTAGTCCTCTTAAGAGTTCCGACAAGATACGATGAACCAACCTCCAACCACCTTAAAGCCCCCACTTGGGTTACAAGCCATTGTTAAGTGGCTCGGCGATGGTAAAGCTCAACTTTTCCATACATACACAGACTTGTAGATTCAAAAATTTCAATGTGGGACAAGTTTGGCAATAATGTATGCGTGTTCATAAAAGACCCACGTACGTTTGTACCAAAGAAACACCGAACAACGGTGTGATTCGCAAATTGGATGTGTAAGTAAAATCGGATACGGGCTTGGGACATACTTTGTTGGAAATTTATGTAAAACGACAAAGAAAATGCATCAAAAGTGAGCATGTAATGATTCTACGACACAACTGTACTGCTATATACTTATGTCCATAAAGTCGAAGCCCAAGCCGAATAGAACGGTGCGTCTACAAAAGAACGTCGTGAAGTATTAGAAAAAGTGTTGGAAAAATATTCTCAAGAGTTTGTACGAACAAAGATGCAAAAAGTTGGTTGTCTTGTTTTGAACTTCGTACCAGGGTAATTGGGCTCTCAAGAACTTGCACGTTATCCGTCCACCGACGAGAGCAGGAGGTGACGCTGCTCTGTAAGGCCAACCTCACGCGGTTTCCTCCAACTAAAGGCATCGCACTTTGGACTTTCGTCTAGAATGCGAGGCCCAACTCCCTTCTTGGAATGGGCAAGCAAGTAGTCCTCTTAAGAGTTCCGACAAGATACGATGAACCAACCTCCAACCACCTTAAAGCCCCCACTTGGGTTACAAGCCATTGTTAAGTGGCTCGGCGATGGTAAAGCTCAACTTTTCCATACATACACAGACTTGTAGATTCAAAAATTTTCAATGTGGGACAAGTTTGGCAATGAATGTATGCGTGTTCATAAAAGACCCACGTACGTTTGTACCAAAGAAGCACCGAACAACGGTGTGATTCGCAAATTGGATGTGTAACTAAAATCGGATACGGGCTTGGGACAGACTTTGTTGGAAATTTATGTAAGACCACAAAGAAAATGCATCAAAAGTGAGCATGTAATGATTCTACGACACAACTGTACTGCTATATACTTATGTCCATAAAGTCGTAGCCCAAGCCGAATAGAACGGTCCGTCTACAAAAGATCGTCGTGAAGTATTAGAAAAAGTGTTGGAAAAATATTCTCAAGAGTTTGTACGAACAAAGATGCAAAAAGTTGGTTGTCTTGTTTTGAACTTCGTACCAGGGTAATTGGGCTCTCAAGAACTTGCACGTTATCCGTCCACGACGAGAGCAGGAGGTGACGCTGCTCTGTAAGGCCAACCTCACGCGGTTTCCTCCAATCTAAAGGCATCGCACTTTGGACTTTCGTCTAGAATGCGAGGCCCAACTCCCTTCTTGGAATGGGCAAGCAAGTAGTCCTCTTAGAGTTCCGACAAGATACGATGAACCAACCTCCAACCACCTTAAAGCCCCCACTTGGGTTACAAGCCATTGTTAAGTGGCTCGACGATGGTAACGCTCAACTTTTCCATACATACACAGACTTGTAGATTCAAAAAATTTCAATGTGGGACAAGTTTGGCAATATATGTATGCGTGTTCATAAAAGACCCACGTACGTTTGTACCAAAGAAAACACCGAACAACGGTGTGATTCGCAAATTGGATGTGTAAGTAAAATCGGATACGGGCTTGGGACATACTTTGTTGGAAATTTATGTAAAACGACAAAGAAAATGCATCAAAAGTGAGCATGTAATGATTCTACGACACAACTGTACTGCTATATACTTATGTCCATAAAGTCGAAGCCCAAGCCGAATAGAACGGTCGTCTACAAAAGAACGTCGTGAAGTATTAGAAAAAGTGTTGGAAAAATATTCTCAAGAGTTTGTACGAACAAAGATGCAAAAAGTTGGTTGTCTTGTTTTGAACTTCGTACCAGGGTAATTGGGCTCTCAAGAACTTGCACGTTATCCGTCCACCGACGAGAGCAGGAGTGACGCTGCTCTGTAAGGCCAACCTCACGCGGTTTCCTCCAATCTAAAGGCATCGCACTTTGGACTTTCGTCTAGAATGCGAGGCCCAACTCCCTTCTTGGAATGGGCAAGCAAGTAGTCCTCTTAAGAGTTCCGACAAGATACGATGAACCAACCTCCAACCACCTTAAAGCCCCCACTTGGGTTACAAGCCATTGTTAAGTGGCTCGGCGATGGTAAAGCTCAACTTTTCCATACATACACAGACTTGTAGATTCAAAAATTTTCAATGTGGGACAAGTTTGGCAATGAATGTATGCGTGTTCATAAAAGACCCACGTACGTTTGTACCAAAGAAGCACCGAACAACGGTGTGATTCGCAAATTGGATGTGTAACTAAAATCGGATACGGGCTTGGGACAGACTTTGTTGGAAATTTATGTAAGACCACAAAGAAAATGCATCAAAAGTGAGCATGTAATGATTCTACGACACAACTGTACTGCTATATACTTATGTCCATAAAGTCGTAGCCCAAGCCGAATAGAACGGTCCGTCTACAAAAGATCGTCGTGAAGTATTAGAAAAAGTGTTGGAAAAATATTCTCAAGAGTTTGTACGAACAAAGATGCAAAAAGTTGGTTGTCTTGTTTGAACTTCGTACCAGGTAATTGGGCTCTCAAGAACTTGCACGTTATCCGTCCACCGACGAGAGCAGGAGGTGACGCTGCTCTGTAAGGCCAACCTCACGCGGTTTCCTCCAATCTAAAGGCATCGCACTTTGGACTTTCGTCTAGAATGCGAGGCCCAACTCCCTTCTTGGAATGGGCAAGCAAGTAGTCCTCTTAAGAGTTCCGACAAGATACGATGAACCAACCTCCAACCACCTTAAAGCCCCCACTTGGGTTACAAGCCATTGTTAAGTGGCTCGACGATGGTAACGCTCAACTTTTCCATACATACACAGACTTGTAGATTCAAAAAATTTTCAATGTGGGACAAGTTTGGCAATATGTATGCGTGTTCATAAAAGACCCACGTACGTTTGTACCAAAGAAACACCGAACAACGGTGTGATT
Organism: Cucumis sativus; assembly: GCF_000004075.3. Classification (NCBI taxonomy): domain Eukaryota; kingdom Viridiplantae; phylum Streptophyta; class Magnoliopsida; order Cucurbitales; family Cucurbitaceae; genus Cucumis; species Cucumis sativus. Next base: position 79,696 of record NW_022279568.1, on the reverse strand, counting down.
CGCAAATTGGATGTGTAAGTAAAATCGGATACGGGCTTGGGACATACTTTGTTGGAAATTTATGTAAAACGACAAAGAAAATGCATCAAAAGTGAGCATGTAATGATTCTACGACACAACTGTACTGCTATATACTTATGTCCATAAAGTCGAAGCCCAAGCCGAATAGAACGGTGCGTCTACAAAAGAACGTCGTGAAGTATTAGAAAAAGTGTTGGAAAAATATTCTCAAGAGTTTGTACGAACAAAGATGCAAAAAGTTGGTTGTCTTGTTTTGAACTTCGTACCAGGGTAATTGGGCTCTCAAGAACTTGCACGTTATCCGTCCACCGACGAGAGCAGGAGGTCACGCGGTTTCCTCCAATCTAAAGGCATCGCACTTTGGACTTTCGTCTAGAATGCGAGGCCCAACTCCCTTCTTGGAATGGGCAAGCAAGTAGTCCTCTTAAGAGTTCCGACAAGATACGATGAACCAACCTCCAACCACCTTAAAGCCCCCACTTGGGTTACAAGCCATTGTTAAGTGGCTCGGCGATGGTAAAGCTCAACTTTTCCATACATACACAGACTTGTAGATTCAAAAATTTTCAATGTGGGACAAGTTTGGCAATGAATGTATGCGTGTTCATAAAAGACCCACGTACGTTTGTACCAAAGAAGCACCGAACAACGGTGTGATTCGCAAATTGGATGTGTAAGTAAAATCGGATACGGGCTTGGGACATACTTTGTTGGAAATTTATGTAAAAGACAAAGAAAATGCATCAAAAGTGAGCATGTAATGATTCTACGACACAACTGTACTGCTATATACTTATGTCCATAAAGTCGAAGCCCAAGCCGAATAGAACGGTCGTCTACAAAAGAACGTCGTGAAGTATTAGAAAAAGTGTTGGAAAAATATTCTCAAGAGTTTGTACGAACAAAGATGCAAAAAGTTGGTTGTCTTGTTTTGAACTTCGTACCAGGGTAATTGGGCTCTCAAGAACTTGCACGTTATCCGTCCACCGACGAGAGCAGGAGGTGACGCTGCTCTGTAAGGCCAACCTCACGCGGTTTCCTCCAATCTAAAGGCATCGCACTTTGGACTTTCGTCTAGAATGCGAGGCCCAACTCCCTTCTTGGAATGGGCAAGCAAGTAGTCCTCTTAAGAGTTCCGACAAGATACGATGAACCAACCTCCAACCACCTTAAAGCCCCCACTTGGGTTACAAGCCATTGTTAAGTGGCTCGGCGATGGTAAAGCTCAACTTTTCCATACATACACAGACTTGTAGATTCAAAAATTTTCAATGTGGGACAAGTTTGGCAATGAATGTATGCGTGTTCATAAAAGACCCACGTACGTTTGTACCAAAGAAGCACCGAACAACGGTGTGATTCGCAAATTGGATGTGTAACTAAAATCGGATACGGGCTTGGGACAGACTTTGTTGGAAATTTATGTAAGACCACAAAGAAAATGCATCAAAAGTGAGCATGTAATGATTCTACGACACAACTGTACTGCTATATACTTATGTCCATAAAGTCGTAGCCCAAGCCGAATAGAACGGTCCGTCTACAAAAGATCGTCGTGAAGTATTAGAAAAAGTGTTGGAAAAATATTCTCAAGAGTTTGTACGAACAAAGATGCAAAAAGTTGGTTGTCTTGTTTTGAACTTCGTACCAGGGTAATTGGGCTCTCAAGAACTTGCACGTTATCCGTCCACCGACGAGAGCAGGAGGACGCTGCTCTGTAAGGCCAACCTCACGCGGTTTCCTCCAATCTAAAGGCATCGCACTTTGGACTTTCGTCTAGAATGCGAGGCCCAACTCCCTTCTTGGAATGGGCAAGCAAGTAGTCCTCTTAAGAGTTCCGACAAGATACGATGAACCAACCTCCAACCACCTTAAAGCCCCCACTTGGGTTACAAGCCATTGTTAAGTGGCTCGGCGATGGTAACGCTCAACTTTTCCATACATACACAGACTTGTAGATTCAAAAAATTTCAATGTGGGACACAAGTTTGGCAATGAATGTATGCGTGTTCATAAAAGACCCACGTACGTTTGTACCAAAGAAACACCGAACAACGGTGTGATTCGCAAATTGGATGTGTAAGTAAAATCGGATACGGGCTTGGGACATACTTTGTTGGAAATTTATGTAAAACGACAAAGAAAATGCATCAAAAGTGAGCATGTAATGATTCTACGACACAACTGTACTGCTATATACTTATGTCCATAAAGTCGAAGCCCAAGCCGAATAGAACGGTGCGTCTACAAAAGAACGTCGTGAAGTATTAGAAAAAGTGTTGGAAAAATATTCTCAAGAGTTTGTACGAACAAAGATGCAAAAAGTTGGTTGTCTTGTTTTGAACTTCGTACCAGGGTAATTGGGCTCTCAAGAACTTGCACGTTATCCGTCCACCGACGAGAGCAGGAGGTGACGCTGCTCTGTAAGGCCAACCTCACGCGGTTTCCTCCAATCTAAAGGCATCGCACTTTGGACTTTCGTCTAGAATGCGAGGCCCAACTCCCTTCTTGGAATGGGCAAGCAAGTAGTCCTCTTAAGAGTTCCGACAAGATACGATGATGACCAACCTCCAACCACCTTAAAGCCCCCACTTGGGTTACAAGCCATTGTTAAGTGGCTCGGCGATGGTAAAGCTCAACTTTTCCATACATACACAGACTTGTAGATTCAAAAATTTTCAATGTGGGACAAGTTTGGCAATGAATGTATGCGTGTTCATAAAAGACCCACGTACGTTTGTACCAAAGAAGCACCGAACAACGGTGTGATTCGCAAATTGGATGTGTAACTAAAATCGGATACGGGCTTGGGACAGACTTTGTTGGAAATTTATGTAAGACCACAAAGAAAATGCATCAAAAGTGAGCATGTAATGATTCTACGACACAACTGTACTGCTATATACTTATGTCCATAAAGTCGAAGCCCAAGCCGAATAGAACGGTCCGTCTACAAAAGATCGTCGTGAAGTATTAGAAAAAGTGTTGGAAAAATATTCTCAAGAGTTTGTACGAACAAAGATGCAAAAAGTTGGTTGTCTTGTTTTGAACTTCGTACCAGGGTAATTGGGCTCTCAAGAACTTGCACGTTATCCGTCCACCGACGAGAGCAGGAGGTGACGCTGCTCTGTAAGGCCAACCTCACGCGGTTTCCTCCAATCTAAAGGCATCGCACTTTGGACTTTCGTCTAGAATGCGAGGCCCAACTCCCTTCTTGGAATGGGCAAGCAAGTAGTCCTCTTAAGAGTTCCGACAAGATACGATGAACCAACCTCCAACCACCTTAAAGCCCCCACTTGGGTTACAAGCCATTGTTAAGTGGCTCGACGATGGTAACGCTCAACTTTTCCATACATACACAGACTTGTAGATTCAAAAAATTTCAATGTGGGACAAGTTTGGCAATATATGTATGCGTGTTCATAAAAGACCCACGTACGTTTGTACCAAAGAAACACCGAACAACGGTGTGATTCGCAAATTGGATGTGTAAGTAAAATCGGATACGGGCTTGGGACATACTTTGTTGGAAATTTATGTAAAACGACAAAGAAAATGCATCAAAAGTGAGCATGTAATGATTCTACGACACAACTGTACTGCTATATACTTATGTCCATAAAGTCGAAGCCCAAGCCGAATAGAACGGTCCGGCTACAAAAGAACGTCGTGAAGTATTAGAAAAAGTGTTGGAAAAATATTCTCAAGAGTTTGTACGAACAAAGATGCAAAAAGTTGGTTGTCTTGTTTTGAACTTCGTACCAGGGTAATTGGGCTCTCAAGAACTTGCACGTTATCCGTCCACCGACGAGAGCAGGAGGTGACGCTGCTCTGTAAGGCCAACCTCACGCGGTTTCCTCCAATCTAAAGGCATCGCACTTTGGACTTTCGTCTAGAATGCGAGGCCCAACTCCTTCTTGGAATGGGCAAGCAAGTAGTCCTCTTAAGAGTTCCGACAAGATACGATGAACCAACCTCCAACCACCTTAAAGCCCCCACTTGGGTTACAAGCCATTGTTAAGTGGCTCGGCGATGGTAAAGCTCAACTTTTACATACACAGACTTGTAGATTCAAAAATTTTCAATGTGGGACAAGTTTGGCAATGAATGTATGCGTGTTCATAAAAGACCACGTACGTTTGTACCAAAGAAGCACCGAACAACGGTGTGATTCGCAAATTGGATGTGTAACTAAAATCGGATACGGGCTTGGGACAGACTTTGTTGGAAATTTATGTAAGACCACAAAGAAAATGCATCAAAAGTGAGCATGTAATGATTCTACGACACAACTGTACTGCTATATACTTATGTCCATAAAGTCGTAGCCCAAGCCGAATAGAACGGTCCGTCTACAAAAGACGTCGTGAAGTATTAGAAAAAGTGTTGGAAAAATATTCTCAAGAGTTTGTACGAACAAAGATGCAAAAAGTTGGTTGTCTTGTTTTGAACTTCGTACCAGGGTAATTGGGCTCTCAAGAACTTGCACGTTATCCGTCCACCGACGAGAGCAGGAGGTGACGCTGCTCTGTAAGGCCAACCTCACGCGGTTTCCTCCAATCTAAAGGCATCGCACTTTGGACTTTCGTCTAGAATGCGAGGCCCAACTCCCTTCTTGGAATGGGCAAGCAAGTAGTCCTCTTAAGAGTTCCGACAAGATACGATGAACCAACCTCCAACCACCTTAAAGCCCCCACTTGGGTTACAAGCCATTGTTAAGTGGCTCGCGATGGTAACGCTCAACTTTTCCATACATACACAGACTTGTAGATTCAAAAATTTCAATGTGGGACAAGTTTGGCAATATATGTATGCGTGTTCATAAAAGACCCACGTACGTTTGTACCAAAGAACACCGAACAACGGTGTGATTCGCAAATTGGATGTGTAAGTAAAATCGGATACGGGCTTGGGACATACTTTGTTGGAAATTTATGTAAAACGACAAAGAAAATGCATCAAAAGTGAGCATGTAATGATTCTACGACACAACTGTACTGCTATATACTTATGTCCATAAAGTCGAAGCCCAAGCCGAATAGAACGGTCCGTCTACAAAAGAACGTCGTGAAGTATTAGAAAAAGTGTTGGAAAAATATTCTCAAGAGTTTGTACGAACAAAGATGCAAAAAGTTGGTTGTCTTGTTTTGAACTTCGTACCAGGGTAATTGGGCTCTCAAGAACTTGCACGTTATCCGTCCACCGACGAGAGCAGGAGGTGACGCTGCTCTGTAAGGCCAACCTCACGCGGTTTCCTCCAATCTAAAGGCATCGCACTTTGGACTTTCGTCTAGAATGCGAGGCCCAACTCCTTCTTGGAATGGGCAAGCAAGTAGTCCTCTTAAGAGTTCCGACAAGATACGATGAACCAACCTCCAACCACCTTAAAGCCCCCACTTGGGTTACAAGCCATTGTTAAGTGGCTCGGCGATGGTAAAGCTCAACTTTTCCATACATACACAGACTTGTAGATTCAAAAATTTTCAATGTGGGACAAGTTTGGCAATGAATGTATGCGTGTTCATAAAAGACCCACGTACGTTTGTACCAAAGAAGCACCGAACAACGGTGTGATTCGCAAATTGGATGTGTAACTAAAATCGGATACGGGCTTGGGACAGACTTTGTTGGAAATTTATGTAAGACCACAAAGAAAATGCATCAAAAGTGAGCATGTAATGATTCTACGACACAACTGTACTGCTATATACTTATGTCCATAAAGTCGAAGCCCAAGCCGAATAGAACGGTCCGTCTACAAAAGAACGTCGTGAAGTATTAGAAAAAGTGTTGGAAAAATATTCTCAAGAGTTTGTACGAACAAAGATGCAAAAAGTTGGTTGTCTTGTTTTGAACTTCGTACCAGGGTAATTGGGCTCTCAAGAACTTGCACGTTATCCGTCCACCGACGAGAGCAGGAGGTGACGCTGCTCTGTAAGGCCAACCTCACGCGGTTTCCTCCAATCTAAAGGCATCGCACTTTGGACTTTCGTCTAGAATGCGAGGCCCAACTCCCTTCTTGGAATGGGCAAGCAAGTAGTCCTCTTAAGAGTTCCGACAAGATACGATGAACCAACCTCCAACCACCTTAAAGCCCCCACTTGGGTTACAAGCCATTGTTAAAGTGGCTCGCGATGGTAACGCTCAACTTTTCCATACATACACAGACTTGTAGATTCAAAAATTTTCAATGTGGGACAAGTTTGGCAATGAATGTATGCGTGTTCATAAAAGACCCACGTACGTTTGTACCAAAGAAGCACCGAACAACGGTGTGATTCGCAAATTGGATGTGTAAGTAAAATCGGATACGGGCTTGGGACAGACTTTGTTGGAAATTTATGTAAGACCACAAAGAAAATGCATCAAAAGTGAGCATGTAATGATTCTACGACACAACTGTACTGCTATATACTTATGTCCATAAAGTCGAAGCCCAAGCCGAATAGAACGGTCCGCTACAAAAGAACGTCGTGAAGTATTAGAAAAAGTGTTGGAAAAATATTCTCAAGAGTTTGTACGAACAAAGATGCAAAAAGTTGGTTGTCTTGTTTTGAACTTCGTACCAGGGTAATTGGGCTCTCAAGAACTTGCACGTTATCCGTCCACCGACGAGAGCAGGAGGTGACGCTGCTCTGTAAGGCCAACCTCACGCGGTTTCCTCCAATCTAAAGGCATCGCACTTTGGACTTTCGTCTAGAATGCGAGGCCCAACTCCCTTCTTGGAATGGGCAAGCAAGTAGTCCTCTTAAGAGTTCCGACAAGATACGATGAACCAACCTCCAACCACCTTAAAGCCCCCACTTGGGTTACAAGCCATTGTTAAGTGGCTCGACGATGGTAACGCTCAACTTTTCCATACATACACAGACTTGTAGATTCAAAAAATTTCAATGTGGACAAGTTTGGCAATAATGTATGCGTGTTCATAAAAGACCCACGTACGTTTGTACCAAAGAAACACCGAACAATGGTGTGATTCGCAAATTGGATGTGTAAGTAAAATCGGATACGGGCTTGGGACATACTTTGTTGGAAATTTATGTAAAACGACAAAGAAAATGCTTCAAAAGTGAGCATGTAATGATTCTACGACACAACTGTACTGCTATATACTTATGTCCATAAAGTCGAAGCCCAAGCCGAATAGAACGGTCCGGCTACAAAAGAACGTCGTGAAGTATTAGAAAAAGTGTTGGAAATATATTCTCAAGAGTTTGTAAGAACAAAGATGCAAAAAGTTGGTTGTCTTGTTTTGAACTTCGTACCAGGGTTAATTGGGCTCTCAAGAACTTGCACGCTATCCGTCCACCGACGAGAGCATGAGGTGACGCTGCTCTGTAAGGCCAACCTCACGCGGTTTCCTCCAATCTAAAGGCATCGCACTTTGGACTTTCGTCTAAATGCGAGGCCCAACTCCCTTCTTGGAATGGGCAAGCAAGTAGTCCTCTTAAGAGTTCCGACAAGATACGATGAACCAACCTCCAACCACCTTAAAGCCCCCACTTGGGTTACAAGCCATTGTTAAGTGGCTCGGCGATGTAAAGCTCAACTTTTCCATACATACACAGACTTGTAGATTCAAAAATTTTCAATGTGGGACAAGTTTGGCAATGAATGTATGCGTGTTCATAAAAGACCCACGTACGTTTGTACTAAAGAAGCACCGAACAACGGTGTGATTCGCAAATTGGATGTGTAACTAAAATCGGATACGGGCTTGGGACAGACTTTGTTGGAAATTTATGTAAGACCACAAAGAAAATGCATCAAAAGTGAGCATGTAATGATTCTACGACACAACTGTACTGCTATATACTTATGTCCATGAAAAAAGTTGGTTGTCTTGTTTTGAACTTCGTACCAAGGTAATTGGGCTCTCAAAAACTTGCACGTTATCCGTCCACCGATGAGAGCAGGAGGTGACGCTGCTCTGTAAGGCCAACCTCACGCGGTTTCCTCCAATCTAAAGGCATCGCACTTTGGACTTTCGTCTAGAATGCGAGGCCCAACTCCCTTCTTGGAATGGGCAAGCAAGTAGTCCTCTTAAGAGTTCCGACAAGATACGATGAACCAACCTCCAACCACCTTAAAGCCCCCACTTGGGTTACAAGCCATTGTTAAGTGGCTCGACGATGGTAACGCTCAACTTTTCCATACATACACAGACTTGTAGATTCAAAAATTTCAATGTGGGACAAGTTTGGCAAATATGTATGCGTGTTCATAAAAGACCCACGTACGTTTGTACCAAAGAAACACCGAACAACGGTGTGATTCGCAAATTGGATATGTAAGTAAAATCGGATACGGGCTTGGGACATACTTTGTTGGAAATTTATGTAAAACGACAAAGAAAATGCATCAAAAGTGAGCATGTAATGATTCTACGACACAACTGTACTGCTATATACTTATGTCCATAAAGTCGAAGCCCAAGCCGAATAGAACGGTCCGGCTACAAAAGAACGTCGTGAAGTATTAGAAAAAGTGTTGGAAAAATATTCTCAAGAGTTTGTACGAACAAAGATGCAAAAAGTTGTTGTCTTGTTTTGAACTTCGTACCAGGGTAATTGGGCTCTCAAGAACTTGCACGTTATCCGTCCACCGACGAGAGAAGGAGGTGACGCTGCTCTGTAAGGCCAACCTCACGCGGTTTCCTCCAATCTAAAGGCATCGCACTTTAGACTTTCGTCTAGAATGCGAGGCCCAACTCCCTTCTTGGAATGGGCAAGCAAGTAGTCCTCTTAAGAGTTCCGACAAGATACGATGAACCAACCTCCAACCACCTTAAAGCCCCCACTTGGGTTACAAGCCATGGCTCGGCGATGGTAACGCTCAACTTTTCCATACATACACAGACTTGTAGATTCAAAAATTTTCAATGTGGGACAAGTTTGGCAATGAATGTATGCGTGTTTATAAAAGACCCACGTACGTTTGTACCAAAGAAGCACCGAACAACGGTGTGATTCGTAAATTGGATGTGTAACTAAAATCGGATACGGGCTTGGGACAGACTTTGTTGAAAATTTATGTAAGACACAAAGAAAATGCATCAAAAGTGAGCATGTAATGATTCTACGACACAACTGTACTGCTATATACTTATGTCCATAAAGTCGAAGCCAAGCCGAATAGAACGGTCCGTCTACAAAAAACGTCGTGAAGTATTAGAAAAAGTGTTGGAAAATATTCTCAAGAGTTTGTACGAACAAAGATGCAAAAAGTTGGTTGTCTTTTGAACTTCGTACCAGGGTATTGGGCTCTCAAGAACTTGCACGTTATCCGTACGACGTCAAGAAGCACGAGTGACGAGAGCAGGAGGTGACGCTGCTCTGTAAGGCCAACCTCACGCGGTTTCCTCCAATCTAAAGGCATCGCACTTTGGACTTTCGTCTAGAATGCGAGGCCCAACTCCCTTCTTGGAATGGGCCAAGTAGTCCTCTTAAGAGTTCCGACAAGATACAATGAACCAACCTCCAACCACCTTAAAGCCCCCACATGGGTTACAAGCCATTGTTAAATTGCTCGACGATGGTAACGCTCAACTTTTCCATACATACACAGACTTGTAGATTCAAAAATTTTCAATGTGGGACAAGTTTGGCAATGAAAGTATGCGTGTTCATAAAAGACCCACGTACCTTTGTACCAAAGAAGCATCGAACAACGGTGTGATTCACAAAATGGATGTGTAAGTAAAATAGGATACGGGCTTGGGACAGACTTTGTTGGAAATTTAGGTAAGACCACAAAGAAAATGCATCAAAAGTGAGCATGTAATGATTCTACGACACAACTGTACTGCTATATACTTATGTCCATAAAGTCGAAGCCCAAGCCGAATAGAACGGTCCGCTACAAAAGAACGTCGTGAAGTATTAGAAAAAGTGTTGGAAAAATATTCTCAAGAGTTTGTACGAACAAAGATGCAAAAAGTTGGTTGTCTTGTTTTGAACTTCGTACCAGGGTAATTGGGCTCTCAAGAACTTGCACGTTATCCGTCCACCGACGAGAGCAGGAGGTGACGCTGCTCTGTAAGGCCAACCTCACGCGGTTTCCTCCAATCTAAAGGCATCGCACTTTGGACTTTCGTCTAGAATGCGAGGCCCAACTCCCTTCTTGGAATGGGCAAGCAAGTAGTCCTCTTAAGAGTTCCGACAAGATACGATGAACCAACCTCCAACCACCTTAAAGCCCCCACTTGGGTTACAAGCCATTGTTAAGTGGCTCGACGATGGTAACGCTCAACTTTTCCATACATACACATACTTGTAGATTCAAAAAATTTCAATGTGGGACAAGTTTGGCAATATATGTATGCGTGTTCATAAAAGACCCACGTACGTTTGTACCAAAGAAACACCGAACAATGGTGTGATTCGCAAATTGGATGTGTAAGTAAAATCGGATACGGGCTTGGGACATACTTTGTTGGAAATTTATGTAAAACGACAAAGAAAATGCATCAAAAGTGAGCATGTAATGATTCTACGACACAACTGTACTGCTATATACTTATGTCCATAAAGTCGAAGCCCAAGCCGAATAGAACGGTCCGTCTACAAAAGAACGTCGTGAAGTATTAGAAAAAATGTTGGAAAAATATTCTCAAGAGTTTGTGAGAACAAAGATGCAAAAAGTTGGTTGTCTTGTTTTGAACTTCGTACCAGGGTAATTGGGCTCTCAAGAACTTGCACGTTATCCGTCCACCGACGAGAGCAGGAGGTGACGCTGCTCTGTAAGGCCAACCTCACGCGGTTTCCTCCAATCTAAAGGCATCGCACTTTGGACTTTCGTCTAGAATGCGAGGCCCAACTCCTTCTTGGAATGGGCAAGCAAGTAGTCCTCTTAAGAGTTCCGACAAGATACGATGAACCAACCTCCAACCACCTTAAAGCCCCCACTTGGGTTACAAGCCATTGTTAAGTGGCTCGGCGATGGTAAGCTCAACTTTTCCATACATACACAGACTTGTAGATTCAAAAATTTTCAATGTGGGACAAGTTTGGCAATGAATGTATGCGTGTTCATAAAAGACCCACGTACGTTTGTACCAAAGAAGCACCGAACAACGGTGTGATTCGCAAATTGGATGTGTAAGTAAAATCGGATACGGGCTTGGGACAGACTTTGTTGGAAATTTATGTAAGACGACAAAGAAAATGCATCAAAAGTGAGCATGTAATGATTCTACGACACAACTGTACTGCTATATACTTATGTCCATAAAGTCGAAGCCCAAGCCGAATAGAACGGTCCGGCTACAAAAGAACGTGGTGAAGTATTAGAAAAAGTGTTGGAAAAAATTTCTCAAGAGTTTGTACGAACAAAGATGCAAAAAGTTGGTTGTCTTGTTTGAACTTCGTACCAGGGTAATTGGGCTCTCAAGAACTTGCACGTTATCCGTCCACCGACGAGAGCAGGAGGTGACGCTGCTCTGTAAGGCCAACCTCACGCGGTTTCCTCCAATCTAAAGGCATCGCACTTTGGACTTTCGTCTAAAATGCGAGGCCCAACTCCATTCTTGGAATGGGCAAGCAAGTAGTCCTCTTAAGAGTTCCGACAAGATACGATGAACCAACCTCCAACCACCTTAAAGCCCCCACTTGGGTTACAAGCCATTGTTAAATGGCTCGGCGATGGTAACGCTCAACTTTTCCATACATACACAGACTTGTAGATTCAAAAATTTTCAATGTGGGACAAGTTTGGCAATGAATGTATGCGTGTTCATAAAAGACCCACGTACGTTTGTACCAAAGATGCATCGAACAACGGTGTGATTCACAAAATGGATGTGTAAGTAAAATAGTATACGAGCTTGGGAAAGACTTTGTTGGAAATTTATGTAAGACGACAAAGAAAATGCATCAAAAGTGAGCATGTAATGATTCTACGACACAACTGTACTGCTATATACTTATGTCCAGAAAGTCGAAGCCCAAGCCGAATAGAACGGTCCGGCTACAAAAGAACGTCGTGAAGTATTAGAAAAAGTGTTGGAAAAATATTCTCAAGAGTTTGTACGAACAAAGATGCAAAAAGTTGGTTGTCTTGTTTTGAACTTCGTACCAGGGTAATTGGGCTCTCAAGAACTTGCACGTTATCCGTCCACCGACGAGAGCAGGAGGTGACGCTGCTCTGTAAGGCCAACCTCACGCGGTTTCCTCCAATCTAAAGGCATCGCACTTTGGACTTTCGTCTAAAATGCGAGGCCCAACTCCCTTCTTGGAATGGGCAAGCAAGTAGTCCTCTTAAGAGTTCCGACAAGATACGATGAACCAACCTCCAACCACCTTAAAGCCCCCACTTGGGTTACAAGCCATTGTTAAGTGGCTCGGCGATGGTAACGCTCAACTTTTCCATACATACACAGACTTGTAGATTCAAAAATTCAATGTGGGACAAGTTTGGCAATGAATGTATGCGTGTTCATAAAAGACCCACGTACGTTTGTACCAAAGAAGCACGAACAACGGTGTGATTCACAAATGGATGTGTAAGTAAAATCGGATACGGCTTGGGACAAGACTTTGTTGGAAATTTATGTAAGACGACAAAGAAAATGCATCAAAAGTGAGCATGTAATGATTCTACGACACAACTGTACTGCTATATACTTATGTCCATAAAGTCAAGCCCAAGCCGAATAGAACGGTCCGGCTACAAAAGAACGTCGTGAAGTATTAGAAAAAGTGTTGGAAAAATATTCTCAAGAGTTTGTACGAACAAAGATGCAAAAAGTTGGTTGTCTTGTTTTGAACTTCGTACCAGGGTAATTGGGCTCTCAAGAACTTGCACGTTATCCGTCCACCGACGAGAGCAGGAGGTGACGCTGCTCTGTAAGGCCAACCTCACGCGGTTTCCTCCAATCTAAAGGCATCGCACTTTGGACTTTCGTCTAGAATGCGAGGCCCAACTCCCTTCTTGGAATGGGCAAGCAAGTAGTCCTCTTAAGAGTTCCGACAAGATACGATGAACCAACCTCCAACCACCTTAAAGCCCCCACTTGGGTTACAAGCCATTGTTAAGTGGCTCGGCGATGGTAAAGCTCAACTTTTCCATACATACACAGACTTGTAGATTCAAAAATTTTCAATGTGGGACAAGTTTGGCAATGAATGTATGCGTGTTCATAAAAGACCCACGTACGTTTGTACCAAAGAAGCACCGAACAACGGTGTGATTCGCAAATTGGATGTGTAACTAAAATCGGATACGGGCTTGGGACAGACTTTGTTGGAAATTTATGTAAGACCAAAAAAAATGCATCAAAAGTGAGCATGTAATGATTCTACGACACAACTGTACTGCTATATACTTATGTCCATAAAGTCGAAGCCCAAGCCGAATAGAACGGTCCGTCTACAAAAGAACGTCGTGAAGTATTAGAAAAAGTGTTGGAAAAATATTCTCAAGAGTTTGTACGAACAAAGATGCAAAAAGTTGGTTGTCTTGTTTTGAACTTCGTACCAGGGTAATTGGGCTCTCAAGAACTTGCACGTTATCCGTCCACCGACGAGAGCAGGAGGTGACGCTGCTCTGTAAGGCCAACCTCACGCGGTTTCCTCCAATCTAAAGGCATCGCACTTTGACTTTCGTCTAGAATGCGAGGCCCAACTCCCTTCTTGGAATGGGCAAGCAAGTAGTCCTCTTAAGAGTTCCGACAAGATACGATGAACCAACCTCCAACCACCTTAAAGCCCCCACTTGGGTTACAAGCCATTGTTAAGTGGCTCGGCGATGGTAAAGCTCAACTTTTCCATACATACACAGACTTGTAGATTCAAAAATTTTCAATGTGGGACAAGTTTGGCAATGAATGTATGCGTGTTCATAAAAGACCCACGTACGTTTGTACCAAAGAAGCACCGAACAACGGTGTGATTCGCAAATTGGATGTGTAACTAAAATCGGATACGGGCTTGGGACAGACTTTGTTGGAAATTTATGTAAGACCACAAAGAAAATGCATCAAAAGTGAGCATGTAATGATTCTACGACACAACTGTACTGCTATATACTTATGTCCATAAAGTCGAAGCCCAAGCCGAATAGAACGGTCCGTCTACAAAAGAACGTCGTGAAGTATTAGAAAAAGTGTTGGAAAAATATTCTCAAGAGTTTGTACGAACAAAGATGCAAAAAGTTGGTTGTCTTGTTTTGAACTTCGTACCAGGGTAATTGGGCTCTCAAGAACTTGCACGTTATCCGTCCACCGACGAGAGCAGGAGGTGACGCTGCTCTGTAAGGCCAACCTCACGCGGTTTCCTCCAATCTAAAGGCATCGCACTTTGGACTTTCGTCTAGAATGCGAGGCCCAACTCCCTTCTTGGAATGGGCAAGCAAGTAGTCCTCTTAAGAGTTCCGACAAGATACGATGAACCAACCTCCAACCACCTTAAAGCCCCCACTTGGGTTACAAGCCATTGTTAAGTGCTCGACGATGGTAACGCTCAACTTTTCCATACATACACAAGACTTGTAGATTCAAAAATTTCAATGTGGGACAAGTTTGGCAATGAATGTATGCGTGTTCATAAAAGACCCACGTACGTTTGTACCAAAGAAGCATCGAACAACGGTGGATTCGCAAAATGGATGTGTAAGTAAAATAGGATACGGGCTTGGGACACTTTGTTGTTTGAAATTTATGTAAGACCACAAAGAAAATGCATCAAAAGTGAGCATGTAATGATTCTACGACACAACTGTACTGCTATATACTTATGTCCATAAAGTCGAAGCCCAAGCCGAATAGAACGGTCCGTCTACAAAAGAACGTCGTGAAGTATTAGAAAAAGTGTTGGAAAAATATTCTCAAGAGTTTGTACGAACAAAGATGCAAAAAGTTGGTTGTCTTGTTTTGAACTTCGTACCAGGGTAATTGGGCTCTCAAGAACTTGCACGTTATCCGTCCACCGACGAGAGCAGGAGGTGACGCTGCTCTGTAAGGCCAACCTCACGCGGTTTCCTCCAATCTAAAGGCATCGCACTTTGGACTTTCGTCTAGAATGCGAGGCCCAACTCCCTTCTTGGAATGGGCAAGCAAGTAGTCCTCTTAAGGTTCCGACAAGATACGATGAACCAACCTCCAACCACCTTAAAGCCCCCACTTGGGTTACAAGCCATTGTTAAGTGGCTCGGCGATGGAAACGCTCAACTTTTCCATACATACACAGACTTGTAGATTCAAAAATTTTCAATGTGGGACACGTTTGGCAATGAATGTATGCGTGTTCATAAAAGACCGACGTACGTTTGTACCAAAGAAGCACCTTTTCCATACATACACAGACTTGTAGATTCAAAAATTTTCAATGTGGGACACGTTTGGCAATGAATGTATGCGTGTTCATAAAAGACCCACGTACGTTTGTACCAAAGAAGCACCGAACAACGGTGTCATTCGCAAATTGAATGTGTAAGTAAAATTGGACACGGGCTTGGGACAGACTTTGTTCAAGAACTTGCACGTTATCCGTCCACCGACGAGAGCAGGAGGTGAATTGAATGTGTAAGTAAAATAGGACACGGGCTTGGGACAGACTTTGTTCAAGAACTTGCACGTTATCCGTCCACCGACGAGAGCAGGAGGTGACACTGCTCTGTAAGGCCAACCTCACGCGGTTTCCTCCAATCTAAAGGCATCGCACTTTGGACTTTCGTCTAGAATGCGAGGCCCAACTCCCTTCTTGGAATGGGCGAGCAAGTAGTCCTCTTAAGAGTTCCGACAAGATACAATGAACCAACCTCCAACCACCTTAAAGCCCCCACATGGGTTACAAGCCATTGTTAAATGGCTCGGCAATGGTAACGCTCAACTTTTCCATACATACAGAGACTTGTAGATTCAAAATTTTTCAATGTGGGACAAGTTTGGCAATGAATGTATGCGTGTTCATAAAAGACCCACGTACGTTTGTACCAAAGAAGCACCGAACAACGGTGTCATTCGCAAATTGAATGTGTAAGTAAAATAGGATACGGGCTTGGGACAGACTTTGTTCAAGAACTTGCACGTTATCCGTCCACCGACGAGAGCAGGAGGTGACGCTGCTTTGTAAGGCCAACCTCACGCGGTTTCCTCCAATCTAAAGGATTTGCACTTTGGACTTTCGTCAAGAATTCGCAACCCAACTCCCTTCGTGGATTGGTCAAGCAAGTCGTCCTCGTCTGACAAGACACGATGAACTAACCTCCAACCTCCTTAAAGCCCCCACATAGGTTACAAGCCATTGTTAAATTGCTCGTCGATGAGAATGCTCCACTTTAAATACATAAACAAACTTGTAGATTTAATTTTTTTTAATGTGGGACAAGTTTGGCAACGAAAGTTTGTTGCTTGCTCAGAAAAGACCCACATTCTTTTCTACAAAAGAAGAAGCGATCAACGTTGTGATTCACCATGTGGTTGTGTAAGTAAAATCAAATGTGAGTTTGAGACAAAATTTGTAGAAAATTTATGTTCGACCACGAAGAAAATACATGAAAATTAAGCATGCACAGATGTTACTCCATAACTGTACTATTATGTACTTATGTCTAAAAAGCTAAAACCCAAGCTGAAAAGAACGACACGGCTAAAATAGAACATCGTGAAAGATTAGAAAAACAGTTGGAAAAATGTTCTGAACAGTTGGTTAGAACAATTATGCAAAAAGAAAAGTTTTTTGGTTTTGAATTTTGTACCATGCTCTTATTGGTCTCTTAAGAATGTTATCTGTCCATCGACAAGAGCAGGATGTGATGGTGCTCTATAAAGCCAACCTCACGCGGTTTTCTCCAATCTCAAGGCTTTGCAATTTGATTTTAGTTCAAAATGCGAGGCCCAACTCCATTCTTGGAATGGGCAAGCATATAGTCCTCTTAAGAGTTTCAAAAAGATATGGTGAACCAACCTCCAACCGCCTCCGCCTTAAAGCCCGCACATGGGTTACAAGCCATTGTTAAATTGCTCGACGATGGTAATGCTCCACTTTTCCAAACATAAACAACTTGTATATTTAATAATTTACTAGCCATTCTTAATTACTTGCATGTTATCCGTCCACCGACGAGAGTAGTTGGTGACGCTGCCCTGTAAAGCCAACCTCACGCGATTTCCTCAAATCTAAAGGCTTTGCACTGTGGCCTTTATTAGATCAGAATGTGAGGCCCAACTCCCATCATGGAATGGGCGAGGAAGTAATCCTCTTAAGAGTTTCGACAAGATAAGATGAACCAACCTCTAACCACCGTAAAGCCTCAAATGGGTTACAAGCCATTGTTAAATGGCTCGGCGATGGTAATGCTCCAGTTTTCCATACATACACAGACTTGTAGATTTAAAAATTTTCAATGTGGCACAAGTTTGGCAATGAAAGTTTGTTACGTGCTCAGAAAAGAAGCAGTGAACAACGGTGTGATTCGCCAATTGGTTGTGTAATTAAAATTGAATAGGGTTTGGGACAAGATTCGTTGGATATTTATGTAATACCACAAAGAAAATACATCAAAGTTAAGCATGCACATATGCTACTACATAACTTAACTATACTATTATGTACTTATGTCCAAAAAGCCAAAACCGAAGTTGAATAGAAAGGCACAACTACAAAAGAACATCAAATGAATATTAGAAAAAGGGTTCAAAAAATGTTCTTAAAAATTTGTTAGAACAAACATACAAAAACATGGTTGTCTTTTTTTGAACTTCGTACCAAGGTAATTGGGCTCTTAAGAACTTGCACGTTATCTGTCGAATGATAAGAGTAGGAAGTGACGCTGCTCTATAAAGCCAACCTCATGCGGTTTCCTCTAATCTAAACGCCTACTTCAAACCTTAGCAAATCCAATGAAGCGATATGACTCGGTAGCAAAAGTAAGGATAACTCCACCAAAACCATACCCACAAAAACCTCCTTTTGCCACTGAATTCTTAAGCAAGATTTGATAAGTATCATTGATTGTTGTATATTTTTTTATATATATTTATTTCCTTTACAACACAAGTCACAACTTAAGATACAATTTTTATGCGTTTAATCTTCTTGTTGCAAGCCTGGCTCCCTGCTTTGTAACATTCTTATTTCCCTATGTGATTCAATAACACTTCAATGAAATAAAGTATACAAAATAAAGTTTCATTTGTTATTTGAGCGTATAACTTGTTAAGGAATCTTACTTAGAAAATATTTCTCTAGTTTACTAGGCGAGCAAGCTTTACCTCAAACCACTTTTGTAAAACTTTTCTATGACTAATCTTATCATTCACCTTTAGTAACGAGGACTTTGCTAACTGTTAAATTTGGGGTGTGCGAGATCCACGCTAAAACTTTGGAAACGTATTGAAAGCCTACTAAGGCATGCAAAAATAAGGCATTTTAACAAAAGTTAAAACTTAGCCAAAAGTGAAATTTTTTCAAAAAGTTGGCATTCTTTAATTCAATTAAAATAAAAACTCATATGTTGCCTCCTCTCGCAAAAATAAAGAAGCAAAGCTTCAAAAGTAAAAAATTTAGAGAGTTGAGTAATAAGAGGCGATAAGAGTTACAGTTGATGAGAGAAATGGACTCATAGAGTACCTATGATTTTCCACTCAACGCCAAATCTAATGTGAATATAATTAAAAGCATTCTTTTACCAAATAAAAGGATTTGAATTTTTTTTTAAAATTTTAGCCATTTCTGAAGTTGAAAATACGATTTACTGTGGAAATGAACAAATGTATTTTAAGTATTTAGCCTGCCACATTTTGAACTTATAAATACTTTCATAGTAAGAAGTACGCGACGAGAGGCAACCCCATATAAGGAATAAAACTTGCTCACATTTTAAAAATTGTAGAAATGCAAGGGAAAGGTGAGTCTTCGAAGAGGATTGCTACTTGAGGACAAGCATTATTCTAAATTTGGGGGAGGGGGGTGATAACGCCTATAAACACATGTTATTATAGCCTCTTCTATGAGAATAATGAGGTCAAAACGCATAAGAAAAGGATCAAAGCGTGTGACTCGCGTTATAAATTTATAAATATTTAAAAATACAACTTGCATAAGCATCATACTTGTTTTACGCCATTACCAGCTTATAATGAAAGGTAAGTGGGAAAAGAAGAAAGGAGCAAATCACAGAGAACATCTCGTGTAAAGGCTATGCAATGGAGACTCGCTTAGTGAATAACAACCCAGGCGAGAAAACATTTCATCATGCAAGGAAAGCTTACTAAAAGACAAGAATGGTAGTTGGAATGACGTGACTTCACAAGGCTAGAGTCGGTGCTGACACTCTCTGAGGAATAGAAGTTTCCCATCGAAAAGTGGTCTATACAAGCACTTCATCCTCACCAAGAATAGAAGGCCCGAATAGGCCAGCTGAAGACTTGAATTGCCTAGCTGAGGTCGAAATAGGCTAGTTAGGAACGTGAATAAGCAAGTTAGAGAGCTTAGAGTTCAAGCAAGAGAAAAATCCTTCCCCCGTTTTCCCCCTAACTTGTAGTATTTTTCCACTCTTCTTTCTCTCCATGTTTGCATTTCATTGTAATATATGTGTTGTTTATATTGTACAGTGGCCAAAGGCCTATATTCTTTATACATATATTACATGTTTACACCTTTTCAATCCATCATTTCTTGACTTCTCACTTGACAGAGTGTTATTAGTAGTTAGAGTTGTGATAGGTTCTTGATAAAAGGTCTAGCTTATAAACCTTGTTGCATTAGTTGAGTTATATTCATCACTAGGCCAATGTTAATTGCCAACTACCAAAGAGGGTAAGTAGTAAGGATAGGGCTAATGTGTATAAAAATGTGTTTAGCAAAAAACTCCATCTTAGGGAGACAACTTCCTTCATTTGTATCTTGAAAGGTGAACAAGTGTGAACATTAGGCGCCGAGAGGTTGTCGTCCTTAAAAGAGAAGTTCTATAAGTATTATAAGAAAAGTCTTTTAGATATAACTCGCCTAATCAAGTTTAGTCATTTGTATCCTGAAAGGTGGACAACTGTGACATCTAAAAACTTCGAGAGGAGGTCTCCTTAATCATGTGTTGATTATGCAGTTATATCGCACCAAGCCTCTCCCATTACTTCCTCACCTAATAATGCGTTGACCTTCCTTCTCCTTTTACTCGCATACAAGTTAGTTCGTTCAATCCTTCAGCTTATACCACATATTATTATTTGTGCATGAGTCTCTAGGTGTAAGTGAGTAGTTTTAATTTTCTTTGCATTCTTTCAACTTAATTGTCTTAATGCCTAAATGATAAGTTGACCCTAGAACTAACGTTTGGAAACAATTCCCCGTGTTCAACCTTAGATCACCCAGGTAAACCTACAATTTGCTTGGACTTGAGCAAGTATTAGGAAAACTTGTACTCAACAAGGACTTATGTATCACGCAATGAAGAGGCACATAATGAGCATCTCATATGCTATGATCATGACCCATGACTCATCGCCTAGAATTAAAGCATGCAATATAGAAAGTTATGCTGAGTGCATTACGTGTAATGACCTGACTTAGTGACGTATAGCAGTTGCACTATACACATACAAAACTATCAAGTCCAAACTGACAAGCAGCCACTCAAATCAACGAACGACAACTACTCCATGCCGCACAACCCTCTATCCATGGTGAACTGAAGCTGTCAGTCTTGAACGACATCTTGTATGCAAGTTTCTCCTTGTCTTTCGTCGTTAGCCGAGCTATGCATTCTTCTGTCGTTATTTGGCAAGTCGAATCATCGGTAACCTTGTCCTTTTTCAACTTCCTATTGTCGAATCTAAGTTTTGAGGTAAATCTTCTTTGTTTAGTTGTTTTGTTTAGATTTTTGAATATTAATTAAGTTTTGGCTTAAATTAAACACTACTCATTGCATCTTGATGCTAGATTTTGATATTAGAGGAGTTGGTGTTGTTGTCCAGCCATTCGAGAACTTGAAATCAGGTGTTTTAACACAACTTTGGTAAGATTCTAAACTTATTGGAGTCAATCTTGAATGTTTAATTCTAGTGTTATCTTTGAGTAACCCGTGATGGATGATGGTTGATTTTGAACTTAGAAGGTAGTTAAGATGTTATCCCTTTGAAGTTAAGAGTATTTTGCTAAGTTCTTAGAAAGGTTTAGAGTAATTTTATTGAGTTTTCCTAGAGTTCTTAAATGCCCATTAAGTTTAAGCTTTAAAAACTAAATTATCCATAATACTCGGATTCTTAAGTTGAATATTAGAGGTTGAAATGAGCTTTTCTTTAACTTGGAGTTCGTTTGGGTATTTATTTCTAAGAAGTTTGAATCATAAAATGAATTTAGGTGATCTTTGGAAGTGTTTGAGTTGTTTGGCTCGTAGTAATATATTCGGTATAAATCCCCAACATCATTAATAATGGGGATAAAAGTGTATCTACATAAAAAAACCCTTTGATTTTTGAACTAAGTTGGATGCTCATGAGGTTAAGTATCTTGAATTTGGGTCTAAGAGTTCGTATGTGGAAGGTTTAGTCTAATCCTAAGCACTTTGTAAGGACCTTAGAAGCATCAAATAGATTTTGGTGGCCTTAGAAGTATCAAATGGTCCAAGGGTTCGCATGGGGTGAAGTAGTTTACATATAGTTGTTTCATGCCAAATTATTGTGGGAAAGCGTATAACCATGAGGGATTGAGTTATTGATTGTGAGTGGCTCGTTTTCAAGCTTTCTTTATAATTATATATGTCATCTTACGATATCGCTTCGAAAATACCTTTGCTTAAACTTTTTATGACTATGTTTTCATTTATACTTAAGTGATGTATTTACTCATAATAAATTTAAAAATGTGTATGGTTTAAACATTATAAAAATTTGTTTCAAGTTTTGATTGTACTTGGTTTCTTAAAATGTGATTGACCGATGTTTATGATGAACGAGAAGGTGATTTTCCAAAGGCTACGTGAATGTGTTTTTGTTAGGCTACTTATGGTTGTCAAGGGATTCCAAGGCTGAAAGAGGTCATGACCAAAGATTGGGGAACTTGAGCCTAGATAAGGACATGGATGGAGGATTTTATTTGCCTTCGGACCTAGTATAGTCCATGATGGGTTTCTCTATGTGCACATAGGAGCGAATATGGAGATGGTTACTGTGGTAGGTGCTAAATATGCGTGAGCTCTGTTTGGCCACTTGTTTCCTTGTGGATATGGATTACGTATGAGCTATTCCGAGTCGTACATGTATTTAATATGCTATCATGGTTGAATTAAATGGAGGTTGTTATTGTGGTAGGTGCTAAATATGCATGAACTCCGCTTGGCTGTGTATTTCCTTGTGGAGAACGTATGAGTTATTCAGCTGTGTATTTAGTATTCTACCACTGTTCGTTTGAATGGAGGTTGTTATCATGTTGGGACTAAATATGTGTGAGCTAGGTTTGGCCGCATGATTCCTTAATCATGTGCGAGCTATTCTTGTCTGTATATCTAGGTGCCTTGTCATGGTTGAATTGGGTACAGGTTTGTTGACTTACCGTATGGATTATAGTATTATGTAATGATGATATTTTGATTTTTATTGCATGATTGATAATGTTTACACATTTTATTTTTAGCATGTTTTACAAGTTTTTACATCTAATAACTTGTCATTCACTAAGTTTTTAGCTTACATTTTCAATGTTTTCTTCCACCCCCAAGTAACGATGAAGGACCAACCGTTGGTTGAATCCCCATCATCAATTGTAGATCTTCCTTTTTATATGTATATAGTTAGTTTTTTGTGTTTGCATCATGGGTTGGTTAGATGTAACAAGAGTGACACTAAGGAACTTATGTTTGAAAGATCCCTCGTTAAGTTGTAATTATTTTGTATATAATATCTAGTTTTAATTCTAAACTCTACTCGAAACTTCGGAACCGTCTGGTTGTGTGTGGTCAGACACACTTGTTGTGTGGTAATATCTGAAGTCTATTAATATATGTATAGAAATGAAAATATTTTCCTTTTTAGGTTTGGCTACTCCATATTTTAGGGGAGGTACTACCAATTTTTTTATAGAATTTAAAAAAAGTGTTTTATAAATCTTACATTTGAAAATGAATGTTTCAAAGAGTACATTGACTTCATGATCTAGGTTATAAGGAAAAACCTAAAACGAGGTGTGACATTTATTCTCTCATTAAAATACATAATACAGCGGAAGGCATTCACATCCGAAACAACTTCAAATGACCATTGACTTGAAACATGAAATACTTTCTAATGGAAGTCTTTAAATTTAGAAATACTTTAAGATCGTAGTGTAACTCATCTAAAATGGCTTTTATAAATGTATAAAACATAAAGATATAAAATTTTAAATAAATACTGTAATACTTTTAAAAATATATATTTCTTTATAACTAGAAATTAGATTGGTCTGGCAGCAGTAAGTTCAACACACGAAGAGTCACAAACTATACCTGAAAAAAGGGAAAAACATTTGGAAAGAGTAAGTTGAAAGACTTAATTAACAACGGTTTTATAAAACAAGTTTTCATGAATAGTTAGATATAAAACTGAAGCTTAAATACATTTGTCAATAAATTGTCATTTTATAACATGAACTTGAAACATTTACATAGCTTTTTGAAGACAATGTTCCATAGCCATGGAACGTATTTACCCATCCGTCTGAAGACGAAACGGTCATTGGGAAGCTATCCCCTCCTTTAAGGCATAAACAAAATATACCTTTCCCGATGACCATAGTTAAAAATAGGTTCATCAACCCTACCACTAGTATGGAGTTAACCATATGTATACAATAGGTCCCATAGAATATTCGAGCTAGGAGAAAACGTTTGAAAACATTGAAACATTTCTTTGGCATTCATGAGTAAGTCATTCAAATCA
Source organism: Cucumis sativus (assembly GCF_000004075.3). Classification (NCBI taxonomy): domain Eukaryota; kingdom Viridiplantae; phylum Streptophyta; class Magnoliopsida; order Cucurbitales; family Cucurbitaceae; genus Cucumis; species Cucumis sativus. Next base: position 55,821 of record NW_022279568.1, on the reverse strand, counting down.
TAGCATAGCTTGAACATCATTTCCATAAACATTTATCTTTGAACAATAACTTGAAAATCATATTTCATAAATCATTTCACAGGCTATTGCTTGTGTGGTGGGAAATCATGTTTAATAAATACTTTTAGAAATAAATGTGTTATTCATAATTCTTGAACTGGTCTTTAGTTGAATGTCCTGGAAAAGTCATATTTAATCTTTAATTAGCCCTTTGATCAAGAAAATATGCAAAAGTGTACTTAGAAAATCCAAAAACACCAAAAATAGCTAAAAACTTCAAAAAGCACTACTTGGGCCGCATGGGTGGGCAGTAAAGCCTTGGCCACGGGATGGGCTGCCCACGTGCTAACCTCACAAGATGTTTCCCACGTGCACTGGGATGCCGTAATACCTTACATGCACACAACCCTCTTCGGTGCGCCTTTGGCCGTACATATATTGTGCACAAGTCATGCATCCAATGCTATCTCATGCTTAAAATAACCTCTTTGACTTCAAAACGCTTGCCCATCTCACCTATTCTTACCTTGTCACTCGATCAGCCTCTCCTTTGCCCAGAACTTCATTTTAAATACAAAACATTAACCTAACTTTGACAAATCATAACTAAAAATTCCGAACTCTTTTAAGGAAACTTCCTTCTACAAACATGCTTAGAAACATATTAACTTTATTACCTCAAAATTTTAGAACCAAACTTCAACAGAAGAGCTCCATAGCCTTCTTGGAGTCCACCTTACTCAGATTCACTTGAGAATTGACCTTCTCGCCTTCTCTTAACCAAAACACCAATATTCTTGCAACTAAATCACATAGCAGCCCTCCTCATAAAACTAAACTCAATTTCTGATCTTTGAGAGTAATTTGAAAGAAATAGCACAAGTGAGTTGTGAGAAACCCTTGGCTGAAGTTACCTATTTATAAAGATCCTTGCATGAAACTTACTTAACATCTCCTCCTTACTTAAATCACCCATTTAATCTCCTTGTCACACCTACTTCTTCTCTACCTCCTCCTTGGCTCATAACATGCATGTAACATGACTAAGACACTTAGATTAGCTTTAAATTGTTTGCCATGAGCTTGCCACATAGGTGTTCAAAACGCCAAGCTAACCTCCATGACCATCTTACCAAGATGCCTTGCCTCACTATTACCTTTCTCCTCACTCACTAACTTGCATAACTTCTTTGTCGCCCAAAAAGAGTTTATTAACCTCTCAAGCCATTTCGCCAAGCCATGGTTCACCACAAACCTTCTTGCATAACCTCTCTTTGTTCACGCTAACCTCTCAATAACAACCTTGCTCACCCACACAAACAAAATAACCCTAACCCTAAACCCAACACAAACAAAATAACCCTAACCCTAAACCCAACACAAACAAAATAACCTCCAAATGCCTCATGCAAAAAACCTTGGCTGCCTAGCTCTATAACTTCTAAGCATGCTTTCCTAGCCTAGTGACACTCCTTTAAAGGTTCTTTTCCTTCATTTGGCCGTCCAATGTTTTACATTTAGAGGTTATTTGATGCCCTTTTGCCACTCACATAACCTCAAAACTCCTAATTCATCTCTACTTGACACTTCAGCCAAATTTTCCAAATTTTCCTCTTTCCCTTAAACCTAAACCTAAAATTCTTAATCTTTCCAAAGATTTTTACCTTCTTTTCCTTATAAACTCCATTTTTCTTGTCCTTTTCAAAATATAACAAGTTTCAAAGATCTAAAAAAAAACAAAATTTGGAGTTTTCACAACTTTGAGGTTTTCACACATTATATCCTCAAAAGGGTTAAAGGTTGACTCACAAAAGTTAGAGGCAATTGAAACTTGGGAATGCTCCAAAACATTTTATGAAGTTAGAATCTTTCTTGGCTTGGCAGGTTACTATAGGTGATTCGTGGAAGGATTTTTCAAATTAGCCCTTCCTCTAATGACGCTTACCAAGAAAGCAACAAAGTTTGAATGGTTGCATGACTGTGAGGAATATTGTAAACCCTAGTTCTTGAAACCCCCCAAAAATTTAGGTGTTGAAAGGAGCTAAGTGTTGTTGATTGTTAGGGGGACAAGAGAAGAGAAATTGTGGTTAAGCATGGAAGTTGGTAGTTGGCAGCCAAAAGAGGAAGAAGAGAAGTTTGTTGTTGGTTAAAAAATGGCTTAAAGTATTGAGAAGTTTTTGTAGCAAAGAGTTAGACATTTTTAATGAATAGTTAGGCATTTTGGAAGAAGGCTTAGGTGTTTAGTGTTGGCTTAGGTGAGAGGGAGTGTCAAGAACCTCTAAAGAGGTTATCTCAAGCAGTGTGCCAAGTTAGGCAGCAAATGTGTGGAAGTTGCTATGTGAGAACCTCTACAAGAATATCCTAGGCGTTTAGTGTTAGGCGAGAAAGCTTGTTAGAGGTGTCTTGGCAATTTGACAAAGCATTTGATGAAGTTATGAGGTTAGTTTGTGCTATGCGAACAAGGAAGCTTAGGCGAGAAGAGATTTACAGCAAAGGTGGTTAGAGGTTAGTTTGGCGAGGAGGTTTTGCACTTGGCAAGGAAGAAGTGGAGATTAGGCATTTAAAAGTGCTCTTAAACATTTTGGGCAGTCGGTTAAGTGGTTTTCAGGTGTCATTTGCATGCAAAACAGTGGTTCATACAAGCAAGAGGTGGTTAAGTCCACTTTCCAGATGACTCTATAAATAGGCTCACTTCAAAACTAAATTTCTCTCAATTCTCTCAATTCTCTCAATTCTCTCATGCAAATTGAGTTATTCAAATTGGAGGAGCTTTTTATGTGAGTCTTTTTTTTATTGTGGGGCTACAAAACGAAAAAGATTAAGGGAAGATTGAGTTTGATGATGGAGAACACAAAAAGGTCAAATTTTAAAGCATTCTGAGTAGTGTTGAGTTTCTGGAAGCCATAGAATTTAATTCTTTGAATTTGAAGCTAAAATTTTGAGATAAGACAGTTAACTCATTTATAAGAAGGTTTGAAGAAAGAAGTTATATATTTTAAGCTCTGAATAAAAAGATATGAATTTTTTAAGTTGATAGTAGGTTTTTAGAAAATTTTAGTGTTATGGGTTGTTGTGAAAATCGATCAGGCATCAAGGTGAAATGGGTGTTGTTCATCACGCAAGGTAAGAAAAAAGGTTATTTTAGGCGATTGTAGTGTCACGAGAGATGACCAAATGCATAGCTAGGCGACAAAGGAGCGCGCGCAGAGTATGTTTGTGCTCATTGTGCGGTCTGATGGTGAGCGTTGCGTGGCACCTCAGCATGTCTGTCGCCCATGCCACGCAACCAGCAGTGTCATGACACCCATTTTTTATAGTTTTGATGTTTTTGGAATTTTTTGAGTTTGTTTGAGTAATTTCTAATTCTTGAAGCTTAATTTATGTTTAAATTCTCAATTTTCAAGACAATAAAGTATTTTGCAAATCTATAGACTGGGAGGCTAATCGAGTACTAGTGACATTAAAATGTTTTTAAAATATATTATATCTTATTTAAGTTAATTGTTTTATAACATGCTTTTCAAAAGTAAAAGTGTTTGCTTGAGCTTGAGGGAAAATGTATGTTTCAATACATAAGTTTGAAAAATAAATCTTAGTATGCAAGTGATGTTAAAGCTTGAGTTGTTATCAAAAGTATGTTTTATATGGAAACACTATTGAAGTTAGATATGTTTTACAACCAAAGTTGTTTGAGTATGAAAACTTTAGCATGATTTGAGGCTGATGATTTCTATAAGTATGTGATTTATGTGTTTTAAGTTTATACTGAGATGTTTATGAGACACATATAGCAACTCTACGAGGGTATTCAGTAGATACCTAACTTTTTCACCATTTGTGACTAGGTTTGAGATGAAGGCCTCTCCGGACGCCTAGGTTTTCCATCTCCTAGCTATCTACAGGATAGGGCACTACTGATGCCTAGATCATTCATTCTGTAAGTATCATATCATTAGATAGAACTTCCATGCCTAGTTTCTTTGTCTCGATTGATATACAAAGATTTACGGTATAGCACGACAGAGAAAGAGACTAAAGTTTTATGTTTCATAAAGATGTTTTTATGAGCTTTGTATTTCTTTAAGTTTGTTTAACTGGTTTACTCAAGCATATGTTAAAAGCATGTTTCATTAAAGTTAGTCACTCACAGGGTTATCCAGCTCATGCTTTCCATTTTCTTTCGAACTTTTCAAGAAGAGATCATGGAATCGGTACCTGACTCCATTGTCGATCTGCTAGTGGCATAGTTTTAAGTCCCCTTCAGTATGTGTTGTTTTGAGTTAGTCTTTTAGGTTGTACATAAACTTAGAGTTTTGATTCTGGGTCTTTTTCAAGTCTGTTAGGTTTAACTCCGATGTTAGTTATTTGTATATACTATATCAAATTTGTGATGTTTAGTATTATGTAATGGTGTGTGTCACCTCAGTAATTTTATGTTGTTTAGTGTCGGTGGTTGTTTATCTTTCTATTGTGTTATTCATTTTAAGTAGAAAGAAGTTCAAGGTTGATAGTCGTTGTTGAGGTTAGATGTGATATTTGTTGGCCAGTTGCACCATCTCTTGACCTAAGAGTAGGTGGCTCGAAATGGGGTGTGAGAGTTTGGTATTAGAGCATTTAGCTCTTAGGAATGTTAAGTAAAAATAAAGTGTTCTAGGGAAATAAAGCAATAACAATTAAAATAAAATGTGAGTTTGTGTTGGGACAAGTTGGTTAAGTTAAGTTAATATTTAAGTTAAGGTTATGTTTTAAGTATCTAAAACACAGTGATTTATTGTGTGCTTTTAAGAGTCATGCCACCACGACATAGCAGACGACGTAGGTAGGAGTAAGACGAGACACGAGGCTCTACTGAAGGTAGTCTGATGGGGCACATCTAGTACCCCTAAAAGTCCGACTAAGTCAAAAGAAGACAGTATCGTAGATTTGCCCAAAGATTTATTAAGACTTTAGGAACAAGATCAAGTTCTAAAGGTCTCGAAAAGAAATATGGCATAGAGTAGCTTAAGGCTCTAGGTGCCACGAGTTATGAGGGATTCACAAATCGAGCAGATGCAGAGTGATGGTTAAATATGCTGGAAAAGTGTTTTCATGTTATGGGTTGCCCTAAGGATAGAAAGTTCAAAATGGCCACATTTTTATTGACCAAAGAGGTTGAGGGATGGTGGAAATCCATTCAAGCAAGACATAGTGACGCAAGTACTATGTATTTGGAAATGTTTAGAAGTATCTTTTAGGATAAGTACTACCCTATTACTTATTTGGAGGCCAAAAGGGATGATTTTTTTAGGCTGGAGCAAGAGTCACTGTCAGTGGCAGAGTATGAAAGAAAGTATATAAGCTTTCTCAATATGCTGAGGTCATTGTCGTGTCGGAGAGTGACAGATGCAGACTTTTCGAGAGAGGATTGAAGAAGGAGATACACACTCCTATAACAGTAATAACTAAATTGACTTATTTCTCTCAGATAGTAGAGACTGCTCTGAGGGTTAAGCAAAGTCTGGAAGAAGTTACATCTGTAGTAGGGCAGAGTCTAGCAATTCCTTTACGGAACAATTCTAGGAGGCAAGATCAGAGGCATTTTTATCCCTGGGTATCAGAAAGGTGAGATTTCAAAGAGTCAATCTAGGAGTCACTTTTCTCCGAGAGTTAGTGTGAGAGGTGCTTACCAAAGACAGATGTAGAGATCGACGAGCCATTCGATTAGGCCATCGATAGGGTCTTGAGCAGTTCAAGAGTTTACTAGTAGCACAAGGAGAAGAGCTTTATGTATAGATTGTGGTAAAATGCATTGAGGTCCATGTTTGAGTGGAGTAGATGTATGTTACCAATGCAAGCAGCCTGGACATTTTCGTTGAGATTGCCCGCAGTTGTGAACAGGGTTTTCAGGTGAGGAAAGGGTTGAGTCATGGTCAGTGAATCAACATCGAGTAGCAGTAACTAGTGGTGCAGAGCCTAGTGAATTTAAATAGAAAGGGTTGTTGGAAAACCTCATCAACAAGGGAAGGTCTTTGCTATGTAGATGGAGGCTGAGGAGACACCATATGCGATTACGGGTATGGTTTCTGTTTGTAACATACCTCCAATTTCTTTGTTAGATCTAGGTGCTACACATTCTTTTATCTCTAGTATATTCCTAGCAAAGTTAAATAGGATGTTAGTTATGCCATTCAGTTTGATGAATGCACCAGCAGTATTCATGGATCTCATGAATCAAATCTTTCATCCTTATTTAGATCAGTTCATGATTTTATTAATTGATGATATACTGATATACTCAGTAAGTAAGGAAGCTCACGATGAACAAAATATCCTTCAATGATTCAAAAGATTGCTAGAGAAAGAAAATCTCCTGCTTAATCGTTTATCTCATCAATCGATAGATTAAGAAATAATGAAGCTCTTAATCTTCATGTTGATAATCTTGATTTGTTCTTCTCAGAACATAATAAATAAAGTTCAATGGATGCTTGACTTACACAATGTTGTTGCTTGTTCGTAACTTATAAAAATACGTTCTTCAATTTTTTCAAACTTAAGTCCATATATTTATCTTCGTCAAGTAAGGCAGACTATATATAGAGATTGGAGGTGAGCTGCCGAAATCATGTGTATTTCCTAAGATAAAGGAATATAGGATTCTCCCAATATCTTTTGAAAATATATAAAAGATAATAAAAGAATATTTTATACTTTTATAAAATATCCTTTTAATATTTAAAATAAACTTCTAAATAAATATTTTAAGGAAGATGGTCACACACTATTTCTAACGCGAGTTTAACTAAATTTTGAAGTTATCTTGTAGGAGCCTGGATACATCATGCCAAGGACGAAAAAAGGACAAGCTACATCGCGAACTACTAGTGAGCCTACCATGGACACAGAAGCTCACTCGATCAATCAAGATGTAAGGAGAGAAAGAAGAAGTTAGGCTTGAGTGAGTTGCACAAACATTAAGCAAATCAGAAACGTAGGTTAGTAGTGAAAAATTGAAGGTGTTGGAGCTACTGATGGAAAACGGAAACATGCATAGCAGAATAAGGATCGGGTTTTTACTCTCATTGCAACTAAAAAAGTTAGTAATTAACATGCATTACAACCTTAATTGAAATAAGGATGGGGTTAATAGAAAAACTCACATTTGATGTTTTTCTATCTTTGTAATCTCCTCACGAACTCTTCAAATTTCCTCACAAACTTGAAGTTAGGACTACCACTAGTGTTGACCTATTATCCTCTTGACTTAGAATCAGGTTGTGGAATCGTCCGGTGAAAGAATTAGAGAGATGCATGGAATTTTTTTAGGAAGAACTGTTCTTTTTTTGAGATTTTATGGAGGGAAAAGAAAGTTTTGGTTTATTTTGCAATTCCTAATTACCAAATAATTATCTCACAAACAAAAAAAAATCATTTTTTCCATTTTCAATAATCTCTTTTTCAAGCAAAATACATGCATGTAATGGAATTTCTTTATCTCAACATTTGACATTCCACTAACTATTAATGGGCTAGGTGTCTTACATGCAATAAGTCACTTGCTTACCAATCTCAACAAGTGTTATTAATTTACATGTCTAAGGGAAATATGGTAATTTGATATCTAAATCAAATTCAAAGTTTGACTTATTCAAGTCTAAAGTCAACATTTTGACATTTTGTCCGTCTTGACTAATTTTGACATTCCGAGCATGAATTTGCATTCAATTTATCTGAAATTTAAATCACATTGGAATATAAAGTCGATCAAAGTTTGACTTTTCAAAGTCAAAAGTCAACATTTTGACTCTTTACAACTTTGATCATTTCCATCAATCCTAAGCTTCTAAATATGAATATGGATTCATATTTTTTAATATTTAAATCTCATTTAAACATAAAGCTCTATGTTATACTTATAACCGATGGCTATATCAATATATTTGTTGGTTTCTCTTCCACCTAATTTGAACAATTCGAATTATTCCATCATAATGTTCTAAGTTGATTACTTATGAGCTAGTGGGGAACCTAATGGACCTAGAGATCATAGACTTCAACGATCTGAGATTAACTGGCTAAACTCTTTAGATCGAGTTAATCAATCTTCGTTAACTAACGAGTAATTCCACTAAAGTTCTGTAGTTGCACTCCCTCATTATAGACATATTTGTGTCCATGTGATATAATCAAAGTAAGTAAGCTAATCCTTCACAAGTTATTCGTAACCTCGGTCGGGTCAAAATATTGTTTTACCCCCGAGACTACATCTTGTTCCTTAGGTCCCACTGATCCACTATTGAACAATTGATTTTAGGTCCAACCTAGAAACTGAATCCCTCTTGATCCAATAAGAGGGTGAGGCCTCTTGTTCAAGACTTGGATTCAGTCCTTAAGGGAACAACCTATCTATTATCTCTAAAACAAGTAGGAGTGAATTCTGTCTTATACCCTATGTCTCTAGCTATCCATCCGATCTTACCCCTGAAATGAGAGACTTATTGGGCCAGCGCCATTGAGCTGCTCTCACCTATGTAGATCTAAGGATAATTTTCGTGTGAACAGAAGTTCATAGTTAACTCAAGATTAAGATTAAGTTGCACTTGGTATCTATAAACAAAATAGTCGATTTTATTAAAGTCAACAGTGCTATAACCTGAAAGCAACTATTTCATGGTTTCAATCTTATGTAAACTCTTTACATATGATTCCCTCACTTCCATGTCTCTACATGAATGATTTAGGATCACATCATTTGCACTAACTACAAAGTGGGCCTCATCCATAGTGTCCCCAAAATAAGGTGCCCAACCTTATTCGTATATTATAGACCATTTAGGCTATATACTAGAACTTGATCCACATTTATGTCTCACAACTACCAAAATAGGCTCTTGACGGTTGTAGTTTTCCTTTCTCGACGTTTTTGGAAAAAAACGTCAAGAAAGATGTGATTTCAAATAAAAAACGTCAAGAATTTTTATGAAAGGCCAATTTTCAACTTTCTTGACGTTTATTAAACGTCAAGAATTTTTATGAATTCAACATTCTTGACGGTTGTAGTTTTCCTTTCTCGACGTTTTTGGGAAAAAACGTCAAGAAAGATGTGATTTGAAATAAAAAACGTCAAGAATTTTTATGAAAGGCCAATTTTCAACTTTCTTGACGTTTATTAAACGCCAAGTAAGATGTATTTTTTCATGACGTTTTTTAAACATCAAGAAATATCTAATAATTTTTTTATGTTTAAAAAACGTCAAGAATATTTATGAATTCAACATTCTTGACGTTTTTTAAATGTCAATAATATATAGTTTTCTGACGTTTTAAAAACGTCAAGAAATTTATAAAAAATTCTTGACGTTTTTAAAACGTCAAGATAATTCTAAAAAATCATTGATGTTTTTAAAAACGTCAAGAAATTTTAATTTTGTTTTTGACGTTTTAAAAACTCAAGAAATTTCTAAAAAATTATTGTGTTAATATTCTTTTACAAAACGCAACGTTTCAATTAGATCACTTCCCTTTTCTTAATTAAACCTAATTCGCCGCGACTTTGTCCCTTCTCCACCCGAAATCAAAAGCGTCGTTCACCTAACCTTCCCTTCGTTCATCTGTGCATTCATCTGCGTTCATCGCCGAAAAAGACTTCCCTTCGCGTTCATCACGTTCACCTTCATTCATTTGCGTTCATCGTCCGTCACCGTTCGTCTGCTTTGCGTTCCCTTCGCCTTCGTTGATTGCGTCCGTCTGTTCACCGTTCAAATGCGTAAACACGTTCTCTGTTCAAAACGAGTAAACACGTTCATCGTCCTTCTGTCATTCCACTTTGTTAAACCTCTATTCGTTTCCAAATCCTTCATGGTTACTCATTCATTTTCTCCCTTTCTAAAGGTAATAATTTTCCTTTTTTCCTTTGTGATTAAAATTTGTAATTTGTAATTTAAAATTGGAATGCAAAATTAAAGAAGAGGAAAATGCCTTAGAGAATGGAAGAAAGGTTTTGCATTTTAGGCTTGAAAAGGGGGATACAAGTTATTATAATTGTAATATATAATATTTTGAACAAGGCTACCAAGCGTGAATATGATTCATTGGTTAGTTTAGGGATTGGAAAGAGAAGGATTGTGGAGTTTGTGATAATATTTTGGTACACGGAGCTGGAAACAGAGAATATTAAAAAACACAATTGTTATACACAGTTATAATAATACGAATCACTAGCTTTTCTTCTTCGTTTTCTTTTTCTTCTCCTTGAATTTTTGTTATGGGTTTGTATTGAGTTTTGTGTTTTAGATTGTGAAGTATGGGGTAGCTAAACTCTTAATCCTAGGGATAGATGTAGACAAAGTTTATGAATTATTCTTTGTAATGCATCTGATTATTTGCTCTTAATCTTTTCATGTTTTTATGTGAATAACGTTCATAATATCTTAATCACAGATTAATTGTTGATTGGCCGAACCATAATACCTATATCTTTTGCATGACTAGAGTAGTTATGAACTTGGAAAGAGATAATTAAGGATCCTGAGGAGGTTGTTGAAAGAAGTGGACCTAAAAACTTTTGTTTGTTAATAAAAAGAAAAATGAACAGAGATTCATCTTCGTCAGGGTCTTGATGTTTAATTTAATTTAAATTGTGTATGAATTTTTAATTACGAGAATTTTAATATGTTGCAAGAGCACTATAGCCAAGGTATAGAGTGAGGAGATAAGGTTTATATGTCTTAGAGAATGGAAAGATGGAATTTGTGCTAAAATCATTAGTGTTCCAAATACAATTATGAATTGGGTATAGTTGCATTCCCCCTTTGGATTGCATACGGTCAAAAATAACATAAAACACAAACTTGATTTAGTTTCATTCACACTTGTACACCAACATGTTTCAAGTAATGATCATATATTAAAAATCATTTTCAAATTTGGTAATATAAAATGGAAGAAGTGAGACCTTGAGGTTTTGACCACCAATACTATCTAACTGATGAGTTTATGATTTTTGTTTCTACTGTGTTCTTTCCTTAAGCTTTAACTTGTTTTAGGGGCAAGATGGTGAAGGTCTAGTCCACAACCTTTCCCAAGAATTTAATGATGTTTGGGTTGACCCAATTATTGTTATTGGACGTTTTATGGTAATTGGTTGTTATGGTTTTTAAGTGTGTTTTGATATCTTGTGTTAAAAATAATTGCAAAAAGTCGAAAAGTTTGTTAAAGATTAGGTGTTTTTAAGTTTGTCATTCCACTTTAATTCTCACCAGTACTTGCTGAATGGAAGCCTCTTGTCTAAGACAATTCGAGTGGAATAACTCTCGTGACTACCACAACATTTGGGAACTCACCAAATGTAAGACTATTCCTTTATCCTAGCATTTGATCTCTCTCTATAATTTGGTTTGCTATCGTAAGTTTGATTAAAATAAATGCTGATAATTCAACTCCAATGTTCTTATTTTCTTAACTCCATTCAGTCAGTTAGAATCAAACTCATTTATTTATCTTGTCTCCATAATTTGGATTCAAAGATTCATCACAATAATCTTCTCAACAACATTCTTGAAAAGGTATTGAATTTTCAACTGTGTGACCTTTATACACAAATTTCTTCAAAGAAATTTACATTCTTTAGAGTTTAGAGCTTTGAATTCTAGTACAACTTATAAAGCTTTTGATACTTGTTAGACTTTTTTGCTTGGTGCGGATAAAACCTTATTTACATTCTTTCTTTCCTGCATGTTCTCTTTTGATATTTGTTAGACTTTTTTGCTTGGTTGTCCTTAGTGTTTTCCTCTTTAGCTGAAATTTCTCTATCTTGAAAAAAATAGAGCTTTAAAATTCAACTTTAACTTTATTTGATACTATCTTAGTCCATACTTATTTTGGTATTTCTTTCCTTTCTCACAAACACATCTAAGAGGTTGCCTTCACAATATGGCCAAATTAACAATATGGCAACCTTTTTCATTGCAAAACATATTAGAGGTTGGTTACTTAGTTAGCCATTTAGGTACTTTTTAGTTTGTATATTTATAGATGCCAAATCGATATGTGAATTTTAATTGTTGCTTATTTGAAACATTGCAACCATTTGATAAAATGTTGCTATGTGAATCCATCTTAACTTGATTATTTTATTTTGGTTTAGGTTGTGGAATCCAAGTTTGTATTTGAAGTCAAATTCATCCAAGATCATTGAGTTTCAAAGCTTCTTTAATTAAGATTTTGTTTCTTGAACTAGAATTGTAGTCTTGTGATTTTTGGAATAGCATAGTTGGATTGGTTTTGTAATTTTGGGATTATCATATTAGGTTGGGGTTGACTGAAGTAGTGTTTTGTATATGACAATATCGAACAAACATGTAAAGTTTTCGAAATGTTCATACATATATGATTAAATGTTAATATATGTTAAAGTTTTGGAATTGTACTCGTGCATATTTATGAGATTGTTGGGCCACACTACAGGAATTATAGAGACAATACAGGAACAAAAATATAAATAAATTATAATTTAGAAAAAAAATGAAACAAGCTTGACGTTTTTTAAATGTCATAAACAAATACATTCTTGACGGTTTTTCAATGTCATTAACAAGTAAATTCTTGACGTTTTTTAAACGTCATAAACAATTGTGTTCTTGACCGTTTTTAAATGTCATAAATTACATTCTTGATAGTTTTTAAATGTCATGAATACTCATTCACTTGACGATTTTTAACTGTCATGAATATTTGTATACTTGACGTTTATAAACTGTAAGAATCGCTATTCTTGACGTTTATTAACCGTCAAGAATAGTGATTTTTGACAGTTTAAAAACGTCAAGAGAGTCTGTTTTTTGTAGTGTGTCTCTACATAAAGTTCAAGTTTACTCAATAATAGCCCTAGATCCTTAGATTATTGGCTTTAAAATTATAGTATCAATAACGACTTTATTGAATAGAATGTGATTACAAATTAAATTACGAGTTTTAGGACATAAATTCCAACAACTACGACCTTTGAAGGAACCATAAATTCAGTAGATGCAGAGAGGTGGCTAAGTTTTTTTATTTTTTGCAAGAAAAAAAGGGTTGTATTTTGCGATTTGAGAACTTTGTGTAAAATGTTAAGTTAATAAAAAGAATAAGTCTATTCATTTAGTTGTATTATCTTTTGTGCTTATCGTCTAGAAACTAAAAGTTGTTTAGAGCTAAGAGTTAAGTGCTAGACGACATAACTAAGCTAAGAGTTGTTTTCCGCTACAAAGAGTTGTGTTCCGCTACAAAGAGTTGTGAAGATCTCTAAGGTTCAAGTAAAGAACTTTCTGAAGAGACAAGTGAAGGAAGTTGTTCCGCTTACTAGGCATTCACATGTCATCTTGCAAAGAGGTACACGATGGATGTCCACGCAGCATGCTCCCATATGGTCACATGGAGTGACAGTTGAGATGAGACATGACAATAAAGATGTAATTAACTATGTAGAATGATTCTACGTTATGAACATTTGATAAAATTTGAATTGTGTTGAATTGCCTAACGTGTTGAGATTGTAAATACAATATTTTGTCCTGCATTTTTCATTTTTCATTTATTTATTTATTTAGGTTTATTTTTTTATAAAAAAATTTGAATTTGAATTTAAATTTGAATTTAAATTTTTAATTTTATGTTTTAAAAACAAAAAATAAAAACAAAAACATATTTTTTTAAAAAAAAAGTTGTTTCCCCTCCCTATTTTTCTCAAGCATCCCCAGTATTTTTGTTTTCCTCATCACCACGCTCTATTTTGCCACTCTTTCACTTTCTCTCTTGTAGTCTTACTCCACTTCACTTACTAATAGATTTTTAGGGGACATTGACATTTTTAGAGGAAAGGTACACTTAAAAAAAAAAATATTTTCATTTGCTTGTTATTTAGAAGAATTTGAGAGGATCGAAAAAAAGTCTTTTGCACTTTTTGGACCTGTTTGCCAAGTAAGTTTTTTTAAAAAAGTTTAAGTTAATTTAATGGTTGATGATTCACTGCTTTAATTACTCATTTGCCTCATATGTTAATTCTTTATTCGCATTTGCATTAATGAATTAGGTATTTTGTGTTAATTATTTGGCACTCGTTAATTATTTGGCACTCATTTGATCTCATGTGTTAATTTTCATTTGACATCCTACGTTAATTAATTAGCATTATGGCATTATGCGTTAGTTATTTGACACCCATTTGCCCCCATGTGTTAATTCTTCATTTGGCATCCTGTCTGCCTTTTATTTGACACTCATTTACCCTATGTGTTAATTCTTCATTTGGCAGCATTAATTATTTAGCATCGTGACATCGTTAATTATTTTGTATCGTGGGTTAATTATGCATTTTGAATTATTAGCATTTTGCATTATGCGTTAATTATTTGGCACCGATTTGGCTGTGTTAGTTATTCATTTTAATTATTTTGCTATCTTGCATCTTGCGTTCATTATTTGACACTCATTTGGCCTTTATTTATTTAAATTATTTGCATCATGTATTAATTAATTAGCATCATCCAGCATCCTGCGATAATTATTTATTTGACATTCATTTGGCTAGTGTGTTAATTATTCATTTGAATTATTTGCATAATTATTTATTTGACATTCATTTGGCTGGTGTGTTAATTATTCATTTGAATTATTTGCATGTTCCATTAATTAATTATTAATTAATCAGCATATGACATTTTGCATTAATTATTTTGCATTCATTTGGCCTCCTGACTTAATTATTCATTTTTAATTATTTTGCGTCGTGCATACTACCTTAATTAACTAATTATTTGCTTATATTTTCTCTATATTTTATCTCAAGCTCTCTATATTATTTTATCTCAACATCTTTGTATTATTTCATCTCAAACTCTTTTTATTATTTACCATATTACCTTATTTATTTGATAAGTATTTCTCAAATTTCACACAGATTTGTCATTATTATTATTTATTTATTTTCCAATTTGAAATAAAAATCTAAATCGAAGAAGTATTGTTTTTTTTATGAATTTTATAATTTAAATTTCATGAATACATAAAATTTCTTCATCTGAAATTTTAGTTTGTCTTTAAAATTATAAACATATTTCATATTTTAAATGGGACTGGGTAGTGTTTTCTATGAATTTATTAATTCTTACATACATGAAATTTCTCATTAGACACCTATGATGGAGATTAAAATATCAAAGCTTGATATTTTAATATTCTTGAGGTTAATATAAATATATATATATATATATCTTGTGAAACCAAAAATAAACTTCATTTTTCTAATGTCTCCTATGTCACCCATAATTATCAATTCATGCTTAGGTTTTATTTTCTTCGATGTGAATTGATAACTATGAGACATTTGAGAAAAACCCTAAATAAAAAATTTTGTTTTATGACCCCTGTAATTTAGATTAAAAGATAAAATTGGTTAACCATTTTATGGGTGTTGTAGGGTGCTAACACCTTCCCTACGCTCGAACTTAAATCTCATGAATTTACGTAGACCATTTTTTTATTTTATTTTTCTTTGGGTGACCAATCACACCTTAATATGGTTAGTAGCGATTCCAAAACTATTTATTTATTGAAATCAAATAAACAAGGAGGTTGGTCGCTCCGCGTAGCGATCACGTCACGACAAAGATGATTGACTTTAGATTCAATATTTTGCTGTTGAAACTCATACTATTTGTATCACATGATTTGACGAAATGATTTATAACGCGTTAGTGCAGAATTTGCTATATTAAAAGTGATGATAAAAGACCTCACTCCTAAACTTTCAAATGTTTTGTTTTATTCTTCCCTTCCCCTCAGGTAGCGAAGGATATTCAACATTGGACTTGTAGCCTTGTTCGCCTACTGTGCCTTATGATCGCATCAATTTAGTAGTGGCTACTATTAGCTCGCATAATATGTAGATGCTAGGCGAGAAGAGTATAAAAGTTGTCAAGTTGTAATTTGTTCTCTCAAGAAAAACTTTTATTCAGTATCAAATGAACTCACTTAATTTGAAAAATCAATGAAGCAGTCTCATTTCATTCGTTTTTGAATTATACATTTAAAACCGTTGATTGTATTTACTTCACCTTACTAGACGTTCAATGTTTACCTCATGGGAGCCACAGGTTGAGTGTCTAGGTGGCACGCCTCCATTTGATCACATAAAAAGTGACATTTGGGGTGGGGCGTGACATGTTTATTTCAATATTTTTACGAATTTAAATTTTAAACTTCAAATTTTTCAATACGAATGTTATATGTTATTTTAAATTTAAATCATATTAGTTTTATTATCATCAAAATTAGTTAGAATATTTACATAATAATATATTGGAGAGTTGAATTTGAAACATCATTTAAGATAAATGAATTGAATGAGAAATAATATTTCAAATCAAATTTTAACAACATATAATTAATAAAAAATTATTGTATTATAGTTATCAATTTTGCAACAGGATTTATGTGTCACACCCCCTCCCGGATCTACTGATCAGTTCAAATACTAAACAATTTAACCAATTTAGAACTTAAGCAGCGGGTCATCATAGGTTAAACAAACTTTATTTTCCAACCCTAGAATTAAAGTTAAGGGTATATGCCAATAATTACAGACGGCGCTTGAAAACAAACAAAAAATCAAAACAACTTGACCAACTTAACTTTAAACATATATACATGACATGACTTTAACTTAAATTAATTACTAACCACTAAATAAGGAAAATCTAACAACAAATTGGCACTACAGACTTGCAGATCACAATCTCTCACTGAAAAGTATAAATCATTTGGAAAGGGTAAGCTAAATAATCGAGTGAGTTATAGGTAAGCTAAATAACCCAGTGAGTTATAGGTTTTTAAATATAATTTTTAAAACATTTTTAAACAGTAAACATAAACAATAACATGAATACTTTAGCTTGATAAACATTTTGGAAACAGTCAATCAAATCCTTGTTTTCTTGATCATAACCTAAGTATCTACTCTTGGACGGTGGTAGAGTGAACTTAATACCAACTTCAAACCTCAGAGATGAACATCCACAATCTATGTTGCTGGGAGATAGACATCCTAACTCCGATCCTGCAGATAAGTGTTCTTACCACAAATTTTTTGGTGCCACTTAACCTACCCCAAGGGCTATTTGAGATATCTTGGATCTGATAAAACATGAATAAAATCATATGCTTTGGAAATAGTACTTCAAACCTTTAAAGTTCCTTTTGCATTTAAGCAAACCTTAAAATATAACCATCCTTGATAAACTCATTTATCCTTAAAAGTCATGAACATTTTTTAGCAATCATGCTTAAATAAATACTTTAATGAAAATGAAATCACATGCTTTGAAATCATTCATTATTTAGATTGCTCAAACATTTAACTTAAATCATACTTAAAACAATAGCTTAAGAAACATGATTCAAAATCACTTAGTAAACTCATTTTTTACCCACAATACAAGTTTTAGATCATTGTCTATAAATTTGTTTGATCTCTTCTTGACCTAAAATAAGGGTAGTTAAGTCCAATTAACTCCTTTGATCATGAAAATACAAAAAATTAACTTATAAATTTTAAAAATCACCAAAATGGCGCAAAAACGCCCATTGACATAGGCTGACGAGCAGACATGGACAACAGGGGCTTGGCTGCACTCAAGGCTTGCCTAGTCCTATCATGTGCTAACCTCACACACAGGCATGTTGCACTCCTCACCTCGTCATGCCCCTGGTGTGAGGCATTGATCCGAAAAAAGGAAAGTTCGATTGAAAAGAGCTATGTTGAGAATAGTGATCATTTTGTCTTAGTGTAAATAATAAGCAATTATGTGATGAAGATGCATTTAAGGAAAGGTGACACGAGGAAAAATTCTTGTGTTTACTGTTGCATTGAAGCAATGTGACGCGATAGGATTAGTTGACGAGGAAGAAGCATGCACTTGATGCAAAGAACTAGGCATTCTATGTAGTAACACAGGGAGAAGTGTCTACGCCTAAGTGCCTACACTGACATCTTACTATTTTAACTTATCTTAGACTTGTTTTGTTTTTTTTTCTTTCCTATAAACTAACTTTTGCTGAGATACCAAACAAAATTATAAATTTCAGACCTTAGGAAAACTTAAACCTTTTGAAGAGCTTGGAAGGATAAGTGTTGATTGGATTTAAAATTAATAAACTAAAAAATGTGTCATTAAAAGTATGTGATGGTTATTGGTAAAGAGGAAAGTTAAGTTAAGGTGCAAAGTTGAGGAAAATTTGGCTATGTGTCAAGGGATTTAGTATTAGGCATTGAGAGGTTATATGGTTATGGGTGGCTAGAAATAGGGAAAATAACCCCTAAAGAGGTTATTAGGCATTTTGGGCTTGAGGTTAGGCGACCAAGGCTTGTGGGTGACATTAGGCGAGCAAACCTCCAAAGGAGTCTTATGAGGCAACCATTATTCACCTAGCCGAGAAGAGCTTGTCTTTTAAAGGTTAGTTGGGCATTAAAAATCCTAGGTGAGATGGTTGGCAAGGAGACTAGGCTACATGGTGTTGGGCAACGAGCCTAGCACGCAAGGAAGGGGTTCAACCATGTTCAGAGATTAGCATGGCGCATGGTGGAAGCCCTAGGCATTTTGTTTAAGTTAGGCATTTTGCTTGAAGTTTGGGTGAGATGATGAAGAGTTGACAAGTCGATGAGTGCTCTACAAGTGTCCTTAGCATGCTTAAGTTAAATTTTGACAAGCATGTGGTGTCAATAAAGGTTCATGCAAGGCTCATTATATATATGTAACTTCATAAGAGAATTTATCTCATATTACTCGTGCATTTTGGCTCAAATTACTTTCAAAAGATTCTGAATTGAGTCTAGTTTATAAGTTGGGGCCGCTGGTCAATTTTAAAGAAAGGAGGAGCAAGTTTAAGCTGAAGAAATGGAGAAAGGTCAGTTTTTAAAGCAATTTGAGCAAGATGCACTTTTCGAAAACCACAAAATGCATCTCTTCCGATTTGGAGCTACCATGGTTTGGTAAACAAGTTAAGACATTTTCAAGCAACTTTGTAGAAGCAAAATTTTTCCAAAAGAATTATGGATATTTGGTTATGATTTTTTAAACTAAAGATAAGTTTTTGAGTGAAAAATCAATTTCTTGACAAGTTGAAGGTTGTCAAAGTGACAAGCTTTGCTAGGCAAGATGGACAAGATGGGCATGTGTGTTGGGAAAGAAAGAACCAGTGGCACATTTGGACCTATGGTGGATGCACAGCCTGCACGCACAACCAAGGAGTTACCTAACAAACCCTACACACAAGTGGCATGCGAGATGTGAGACAACACGACCAAGTGAGGCGTGTATTGGGGCAAACTTGACTCAATTTTATATAGCTTATTTCTTTACCATAGCATGCTTAGATTCATTTTCTTTATATTTTATATTTTTATGAATATTATGTAACTAGGCTCCGATACAAGAACAATGCAGTTAAAACAAAGTCCAAATGAAAGAAGACGAGCAAAATGAAATTTAAGGGCAAAATGGTAATTAAATGGAAGAAATTTCGAAAGATCACATGTCTGCTGCCACGTGTCGTCCATCCATTCGCGCGCAACTTCAAGGTTACGAGTTTGAATCTGAGCCACGCGATTTATTTTTGCATTTTCAAGTCGCACGTCAGAGGTTCGAAACTCAACAACTCCAAAACAAATTGCACAACCTTTTGGGGAATGGCATTTTCGTAAGTGTCGCAAACTTACCGCTGTCACGCGTCACCCTAAGTCACCCAGGTAGTTTAGAAAAGTATGGTAGTTTTATATTTAAATTGGAAAAAATGGATGGTTTTAAAACAATCTAAGTAAAAGGGTTATTTTTTGTCATTTAGTGGATTCTTTTTTATTTAATTTTTTTAACCATCACTTCATCACTTCTTATTCTCTCTCCTTCTTTCTTTATCATTCTAATTTTTTAATTTTAATAATTTATTAACCAATTATATACTTAATGGTTTTTAATATTTTTTTCACAAATTCATATTTACTCTTATATACTTAATTATTTTTAACTTAATCATTAGTAATAATTTATTATTCTTAAATTTTTTAAAAAAAATTTCGCAAATTCATATTTACTTATTTTTGTAATAACTTATTATCTATATTTTTTATTATGCACTTCCCCTTTTTTGGAATATGTTTGATAATTTCTTCTTTTATTTTTTTCTCCTCAATCTATTTCATAACAATCTTTATAATGTTTGATAATTTTGTCAATAATTTAAAGTTCAAATAATTTTTTAAAAAAATTATATAGTTAATCTATATGTTTTCTTTTCTTTTCTTATTTTGAATGTATCGAGTTCATACTGTAATTCTTAAATTGGCACAGTTTTTAAAATGATTGATCCAAATACACAAGAATAAAAGTATGTGTATTATGAATATTGTTAATTATTTTAATATTTTATTTATAAGTATGATTGATTAATTTTGTTAATGTTTTATTTATAAGTATGATCAATTAATTCTTTTAATGTTTTAATTAAATTTAAATTTTATGTATTTGGATTCATCTTTTTTAAAACGATGTCGATTTAAGATTTCAAGTATGAACTTGATACATGCAAAATAACTAAAGAAAGGAAAACATATAGATTAGTTACATAATTTTTTCAAAAAATCATTTTCTAAAGCTTAAATTATTGGCAAAATTATCCGAACATTATAAACATTCTTATTAAATAGATTGAAAATAAAAACATAATAATAAAAGAAAATAAAAAATTAACAAACACGTTACAAAAAAAATAAGGATGTGCATAATAAAAAAATAGGAATAATAAATTATCATAAAAATTATTTAAAAAATCATTAAGTTTAAAATAATTAAGTAAATAATAGTCAATATGAATTTTTTTTAAAATAACTATGAATATAATGGTTAATAAATCATTAAAACTAAAAAAAGTTAAGAATAATAAATTATTATAAAATTATTAAGTTAAAAATAATTAAGTATATAATAGTAAATATGAATTTGTGAAAAAAAATTAAAAAATTAAGTATATAATTGGTTAATAAACTATTAAAATTAAAAAATTATAATGATAAATAAAGAAGGAGAGAATAAGAAGGGATGAAGTGATGTTTAAAAAAATTAAATGAAAAAGAAATTCATTAAATGACAAAAAAAAAAAAAAAAAAAAAAAAACCCTTTTTACCTAAATCTTACTTTTCCAAATCACTCCGTCCGTTCGTGCAATCACTAAGTGCAAAACATTTTTTACGAATTTCTTCCATGTCAATTACCTAACTACAAGGCAACTTCAAATTCCAGCAGATTTCTGTAATGAAAATGGAAGGGTAAACACCTTGTGAGGTAAGGGGCATTGGAATTGTTAATCTTTTTCAGAGTTTTTCATTGATTTTTGTTTCTTGAATGGTTGTAGAATTACTTTAATTTCTTTCAAGAATTTTAATTCAAATTTTCTTTATTTTTTTTCCAAATTAATTTATAGACTTTGATTCTTGAATTGTTGGAGCATCTTGTGCTTTTTGTATGCAATATACATTTGTTTTGAGAAATTAATGTTGAGTCTTGTTGAAATGCCTTCCCAATTCTTGTTAGAATGTAAGTTTGATTTGAGATCTGGTTAGAATTGTTTCATTTTTAATGCATAATTGAACTTGATCCTATCATTGTTAGCCAACTTTAATTGTTTTAATTCAATTTGATGTACTTTTCTTTTCTTTTTTCTTTTCTAAAATAAAGTCAAGAATTGATTGCAAAATTACTTTCCAACAATCTTGCATTCAACCCAATGATTCTAACATTTATTTTGAATTTGATCATTGTCAGATTTTTCCAATTCATAATCTTAGGTAAAGATTCATTGTCTAATATTTTGGGAATAATTGTGTGTTTAAAGAAGCAAGTTCCATAAATGCATAATTGTTAATTTCTCATCAATTAGAGGTCTTGAATCTTGTACAATTTGTTTGATGATTTAAGCAAGTTAAACCCTCAAACAATTTGACCAAGAATCATTTTAAATATCAAGTCATCTTTGTTTGTTTTCTTACTCATGATAAAGATTGCACCCAAAACCAATGCTCTTGCGTCCTTTATTTCTTAGAGAAGTTTAAGTCTAGCCTTGTTGAGTTGAATAAAATTTTCTTGAATTTTCTCTTGATGATTGTCCAACAATTGTTCTTTAAATTCTTGCAACAGATTTTGATAGTTCCTTTGGTCTACTAATAATTTTTTCATTAGTCTTGAGTTTAGGAAAGTTTGTTATCTGATAACTTGTAGAAATACAAGTAATTGTAGCCTTTTTATGTAAAATAATAAGGCCTTAATGCATAAGATTGAAAGAAAACGCGTAGAAGAATTGATTAAGTTGTGCATAGCAAATTGCAATAGAACTTTATTTGTCTTATTGTAGGATATTAGGCGAAAAGAAGAAGTATAGCCTAGCAATAGAACGTTAGGCAAGGGTCACGCAACCAGCAAGGCGAAAATCATCACAAGCTAGGCGACTAAAGTTAGCAGACAAAAATGATTGTCGTGTGTCAGAAAATGACGAAAGGACATTTGCGGCGCTGATACAGCTTTATCAGAGAAATTAATGGAGTATAGAATGTTCTATCACGGATAAGTGTGGCATCCCATCTTTTGCATACTGTATGACACAAAAAAATAGTCTATGGGTCCAAGCCCAATAGGCAAATGGGCTCAAGCCCACCTAAAGTCCATGAAATTTCTCTATAAATAGAGACATTTTGTCATTCATTTAAGGAGATCTTGCCTATAAATGGAGGCATCTTCTTCATTAACAGCCGTGTGAAATTGGATCCTTAAGAGCAAGCTTATACTTCTATTCTCTCTTATGTTTTAGGTGAGAGTTTAGAACAAAACAGAGATGGATTCTCCTTACAATTTCTCCTCATCGTAACAGACAAAAATAAGAGCCAAGGAGTATGAGAAATCGTACTCTAAGGCTCGATTCATTTCTTTGAATATCATTTTATGTTTCTTTTGTATGTTGTAATATTAACTCTATGGCAGAGAGGCCTATAATTTGGTTATAATATTACTTTTCTAGCATTCCCCCATATCTTGTTGTTTTCCATATTCATCTCGTTTAATTAGTTATTGAGCAATGTAATATGTTATTAGAGAAACATGATTGAAAGGATGTCGTTAGAAGAAGAGCGATGTCAGTTGGCTTTATGCTACATCTCGGGCCTAGTGAGGAAGTGCTTTGGATGGGGTGTGTGACACTATCTCTCAGGAACAAGGATCAGGGATGTCCATCTCTAAGGTTAGGAGTTGGTATTAAGTTCATTGTACGACCTCCCAGAAGTAGATACTTGGGGTTATGATCAAGAAAAATAAGGATTTGGTTGATTGTTTACTAAATGTTTATCAAGCTAAAGTATTCACGTTATTGTTTATGTTTACAATTTAAAAATGTTAAGAAATGCTATTGAAAAATCTATCACTCACTAGGCTCATTTAGCTCACACTCTTCAAAATGTTTTTCACTTTCTAGGTAGAGATTGTGTTCTTGAAGCTTGATTCGTCGTCATCTCTCTCTACTAAAGGATTTTGTCTTACTATCACATGTGTATTATTGTTTGAATTTATGTATAGTTGGTCTTTATTTGTGCCAAACTTAGGTTAAAGTTTGTTGAAGATGCAGTTTGTTTCTATGTAATTATGGTTGTTAAATGTCTATGTAGAACTTATATAAGTTTGTTTCATAAAGCGGGTATCACTCAATTGTGTTTAAGTTATATATTTTAGCTTTCGCTTGTGTTTCATTTAAAAGTTAAAGGTTAAGGGTCAGTTTGTGTCATTTAGAATGAGAGCGATATCGCTTACTTCACTCCGCCTCTTGGGTCTAGAGTAGATGATCTGAGGGGAGTGTGACAATGTGTATTTGGTAATGTTAATGTTCTATAATTATTTTTTTCATATTTTAATTAATTATATTTTTTTATTTCTTACATAATTAAATTATATTTAGACTAAAAAAAAGCAAAAATGTTAAAAAAGATAACACAAGAAACGAAAACAAAAAATGATTATCAAACAAATTTCTGTTTATGTTTCTTTTTTTCAAGAAACAAGAAACGAGAATAATTATCAAACATATAGTCTCATTTCTTAAAAACAGAAGCAGGAAATTTGAATAGTTATCAACCATAGTTCCGTTTCTTGTTCTATGAAAAAAAAAACAAGAAACGAAACATTATCATACAAACCGTAAGGGTGTCGAATCTGAAGAAAACCTTCAAACAAGAATCAAGAATTCAAATCAGTAAAGAGGGTTTTGTGAGAAGAAATGCAAGAACATTAAAGCAAGCAATTAAATGATTTTGAGGTTTATAAGAAATTTAGGACACAAAAGATAAAAGGGTTCTCTCAATCAATTAAAAGTGGGAATAATTTTTTCTAGCAATATTTCCATCATTCAACAAACAATAACATTGCAAACAGTTTCAAATACACAACTAATTAGTTCAAGAACTAATTAACCTTAATTAATCAACAAAAATTGCATCAAGATTGGTACTAAACCTATTGAATATATTTTCTTCTTAGTAGTTTCATCCTTTAAATTTGCATTAAGATCTTAGACTTCAACGTTGTGACATTCAAAATCAAGGAAAGCCTCTCTATCTTAGCAGTGATTAATTAACTTAATTCAAAAATTAATTCAAATTAGACAATTCAATAAAAAAAAATTAAGAGAAAAGTCATACTTGAAATGAAATCAAGAAATTTCACTCAACGTGGTTTCAAAATTCATGCTTACAAGTGATTAGAGATTAAAGAAAAATGCATTGTATTATGAGTGATCAATTCAATCAAACAAAAACTCATGCAAAAACATAATTGTAAGATAAAATTTCTACCAATAATATTCAAACAAGTATTTATTTGGATTAAACTTTCTCTAAGATAAAATTTCTATGGGCAAGGGGAGGAATTCATTATGTTTTTGTTATTAGCAAATACCACTATTTGTTGTTTTATTGAAGAATTAAATTTCGGGTTAGTCTATATTGATCAATGGTCTCCATTGTGTTGTTACTAGTAAATACCAGTATATTATTATTTTGGATCCAGAGAATGTTAAAATTCATTTTTTCGTTTTTTAATCTTTCCGTTGAAGGACCAAGAGAAAAAAATCAACTCGAAAGTCACAAATCTCCAAGTTTAGTGTCAAAGCTTATAATATAACCGTAGTTCTTTTATAACAAACATCATATAGAGGCAATATTACAATAGTACTATGAAAACTTTTCAACATAAACAATTGTCTACATTTGAAACGATGTAGTACATTGTTCTACAAGAGAAACATTAATTAAAACAATCCAAAAAACAATTTACCACATACCAAAAGACAAAAAAATGCATATTGTTGCTAAAAAGTCTTCCTTAATCCAACAAATTTTATCAATGCTTTTAACTCATTCCTCCACTTATTCAAGGAACTCTATAATGATGATTTGATGTAAATCCTTACTAATTAAGAATCTTGGCTATAATCTTCTTGGCTTGACATTCAGCTAAGTCAAAGTTAATTGTGAAATCTTCATTTCTTTCGTTTAGAGTTCTCTTGGCCTATTGTTAGTTTAGTTGATATATGTTTGTTTGCTACCATTCATTATTGTAGTTTTTCACCATTCTTCACTTGTGGATTGTTTGGTAGGAAGTTTTGTGAGATGATCGTTTGTGGAATGACTAGGTGACAGTTAGGACAGTTCTTATGCAATTTTTGTATGCTTAAGCAACCTTCTTCTCCCCTTCCCCTTCCCCTTCCCCATGATTTTTTTCGATTCTGAAAATCTGGGGTAGCTTCTATGTTTTCTTTCCTCTTCCCATGTACACTCTTCTATGTTTTCTTTCCTCTTTCCATGTATGCTCTTGTGCCTTCTCGTGACTATATTTCTATATTTATTTTTAGTTAATATGAAAATTATGCACCTTATTTAAGCTTTGTTGATAACCTTTTGTTCTTATTTTATCATAACTTTTTGGTGAACTTTTCACCTTCCTTGAAAACACATTTGAATCCTAAGCCATATTTAAAAAGAAAAAAAGAAAAAAAGAAATGAAGCAAGTTGTACTCTCTTTAAGCGAGTTCATGTACTCTCTTGTCTTGTGATGTATGCTTATATTCATGTTGTCTTTGTAGGTTCTAATGGAGCCGACAAAGTTCTTGAAATTATCTTCAAAGAAGCTAATTAGGATCATCAAAATACATTGGTTGTTTTAGAAATGAAGGATTTGACCATGGTTCAAGCAATAAAGAATATTTTCTGATGTGAAGGATTATCGATTGGTTGTTTATGCTTGTACAGAAAATCATGTTATATGTATTATGATGGTATATTTACACTGGCTTTGATTAAGGGCTGTAATTTCATACTTGTAAATTGTTCAAACTTGATTGAAAATGTACGAATATTACAAAGTGTATTATAGCATATATATATATTAAAGTGTCGAACATTTGTGTCTATATGGGTATTATGTACCATTTGTTAAAACAATGACATTTTTGTTATAAAAAACTTTACGATTGCCCTATATTTGACAGGAAAAAAATGTCGTCAATCCTAAAACAATGACATTTATTTTTAAAAAAACTATCATGATTGATATATCCTTGACATTTAAAAAATGTCATAATAAACGAATTTGTGACATTTTTTTAACTGTTGTTAATATGCAAATGATGACAGTTATTTGTTGTTATAAATAGTAATTAATGATATTTATTTTCTGTCAAATTATTGCGACAGTTTTCGAAAACTGTCATGGAAGGACTTTCATGACTCCCAATACTATGACTGTAAACAACTGTCACGGATTTTATTCGTGACAGAAAATAACTAAAGAAAAAGGAAGCATAAATCTGAATCCATCAAGTTTAAATTAAAAGGTTGAATCTAGAATTTTGCAATCAAACTATATATTCTACATTACGTAACATAGTTGAAGCCTAGACAATGATATATCTTTCAATTACTACCTAAAAAGGAGTGTCAAAACTAAAATACTACTTGTAAAAAGAAAAAAAAAATTGTCAATCGTCCATCAACGTAAACAACAAACAATGACACCTACTCAGGATAGAACCTCGACAACGATGTGGTCAGTAATGGTTGAACAATACAACGACAATATATATCAACCACTAGTTAATGATACATTGATATCAGTTGGTTGACTTCTTAAATCTGGAACTACATTAGGTGACCATGTTTCCGCACGAAACGAAGATGTTGTCATAGTTGTCGTCGTCTTGTATGATTTTGGTTCAACACTAGAGATTGGAAATGTAGAAACCGGTAATACAACATCGTGTTTTGGCTTCTTCGGCTTTTGCTCATGTTGGTTACCAGATATAAAGCTTCCTACAACCACCTATCATTTTCGAAAGTAGTAATAAAAGAAGAAATATAAGCTCAAACAACAAAATTTTGTTTCGTAGTTTAAAATTACGGGTAGTGAAAGGAGAAGGCACATACTTGAACTGGACTTGCAGCTACTAACAAACCAGCAACTCCACCACCAACAACTCGTCCGTCTGGGCTTGCTAAGGAGACACTCATTCCACCAATTCTGCTCTTTGTTCCTATACTGTCACTCGGCATGAATGATCCCGACAACGACAATATTTCAAAACGACCCTAAAATTACATAATTATTTTGAAATTGTTAAAATCACTTTGTTAATGTCTAATATCACTCTAAAAAAATGTATTTAGTCACTCAAATTAACTTAAGATCAGCTAAGTGCAATGAATAATACTATTAGGATTAATAATTAAGTGTATAACATCATCTAATAAAAGATTTATAATTATACCACAATCTATGGATGAAAAACTCATACTAGTGATTGACTCCAACAATTGGATCTAAATTACTTTGTTATATATGCAAATTATTTTGCACTCTGCTATATATATTTGCTAATACGACAAAAAATGATTAAAATTACATATTTTAGAGTAATTTTTAAAATGACAAAATTAACGTTTAACTCTCTCATAATCATTTTCAAATATGTTTTATTTCATTTCAGTTATACATGCATAAATGGGAGATTAATAAAGTTATAACCTCATATGTTAAGGTTCCACCGGAGGAGTCGGGTTGACGAAGCGTTACGCTCGAAATCACGCCGTTAGCAGACAGAATGCAGATTGCTCGAGGTCCTTGTTGAGAGAATGAGAGAACCTTCATTGTTACGTCCTAAAATTATCACAAAATAACATCTTATATATATTGTCACATCCTCGTAGAAATGTGTTGACTAATCTAATTAAACATTGAGCTACAAAATTTAGAAAATTCATAACAAAATTACCTCCCCACTGCTTACGGTGATGATATGGGGTGTAAAATTGGCACCAACAGAACAAGGTACCCATTCACCTACAATGAAATGAAAAAATAACTCAACTCAACACTCACTAAAATAATATAAAATCACATATTTAGATTTTATGTTTCAACCCTCATTTTAATAAAGATAAATTATTTTATTTTAAATGGTAAAACTATTTTCAATATGTATAAGCATAAACATAATTATAGATATATATTTGGATGTATTGTATTATATTATTCTGTCTTTTAGATAATCTAGGTCTATCATGATCTAGTAATGATAAAAGGAAGTTTTTTTTGGTCTATTGAAAATTTACTTAGTTCTACTATCAAGACCTTTTTTTCTTCCAATCAGCATTATGTTTGTGCTTAAACTGGTCTAAACCATATTTCGCAAGCAAATCTACATTCATTAATTTCAATCGTCGTTTAAGCTAATTAATCTTTCATATATGAACTAAGTCGGCTACCATATTCAAAAATAGTTTTATGATCATATTAAGATTTCCAATCACACTGCTAATTGATTACTTGACATCAAGACTTTGAGATTTTTTCATTAACATAAAAGGAATTTAATAAAAACCATAGAAAGCATGGACAACTGTTGTCCCTCAGGTCTCAAGAATATATTAGGTTACTTCAATATGATTAGTAATTTTTCACTATTTATGATAGAGATAAACTTTTCTTAGAAAAAATACTCTGAATTTATATGTAACAGTTATTAGTGATCCTACAAAATAGCTATAGCCTTTTTTCTTCCATCTATATGACTCAAAATCAAAGGTCCACACAAACTCAACACTGTTTAAGTCAAAAGTTTATTACCTAAATTCTCCACTTCATATTTGGTTTTGGTCAAGGAACTCGCCGGCCGCACTTTTCCACGTTTTTCCGCCGAGAAATCAATAACAGCTGCCGGTGCCGGTGCCGACGCCGATATGGGCTTCGGCGACAGTGCCGCCACATTCAACTTCCCGTCCGGCCCATACTTCCTCGGTCTCCCCCTCTTCTTCTTACCTGCCTCCGCTGCAGAACCCGCCGGACCACCCCCTTCCGATGGTGGAGCTGCGGTCTCCGGTCTTGGATTATTTGATCCAGCCACCGCCTCAATCCCATTTCCGGTATCCCCTTGTCCTCCCGTCATAAATATTTGTTTACTTCTCTGTAATTAAAAGAAAACCCAATTTTGTTCTTTCCAATCTCAATTCATCAAAGAATAAGAAGGGAGAAAATTTCGACAAATAAAATAAACAAGCAATTTAAAAAGAGAAGAAATTAGGAGGTTCCATTCCATGGACGGGGGATTTAGATTTGACCTTCAAGTGAAAATACAAACACTGAGTCTGTTCTACTAAGCTCTGGTTTGTGGTTTGATGGCACGGAGAGATCAGAATTTAAGACTAAAAATAGAGATCTTTTTCTTTTTCTTTTTTATTTCTACAATTATATATATAACTTTCTTTTTCTTTACTTGAGCTTGGGAAATCTTTTTTGCTAAAGCTCATTCGGACTCTCCAAATTCAGATTTAAGAAATATAAAATATTTCTTTTTCAGTTTTTAATTAGACTATGTTAATAATGGTTCAACTATGCTTACATATGGTATTTTTTTTGTCCAATAATCATCACCCTTAAATCTAACTATAATTTCTTAGAGATTATTGCAATAGTTCACACTTTAAAACTATATGATATAATTTAATAAAGAAAAAAACCTAAATGCACACAAGCTTCATCCATTTTTTGTGTCACACAAGTGTTACTCTTCTTTTCTAAAATTATTTACTTTTTCTAAGAGATTTAATTGTGTGATAAGATAGAGGGGAGCATGGTCGTTAAGATTGCACATATTTTCTAAATTCTATTTTGCTTTCTAAACTTCTTAACTTATTCTATTTTGGTCTATGAAGTTTAAAAAACATACATGTTTTAGTTCTTAAACTTTTAATAATGCATATTTTAGTCAATGTCATAAGATTTTGTTAATTCTTTACTGCAACGATGAGGTGACTTATATATTTGAAGAACCATACTATCAAATATGACGACCACTTAAAGAAAATGGCTTAGATGGTAAATTGATGTTTTATGAGAGAACTAAAAGATGTAAATGTCTAAAGGTTATGATTGTTCTCATTTTAGCAAATTTTTTAGTGTCCCAAGTTTGAGATATTTTGTGATTAAGTGTTTTATTTTATTTTTCTCCCAATTCTTTCTTCTTACTTTTTTTTTTGTTGAGGACTTTATCGTGGAAATATTTATTTGCAATTTCATAAAGTTTATTTTAATATTGGAACTTCATTGTACTTATTTTATTTTACCTTGTCATGAATTAACAATCAATATGTCAATTTATTTTGTCTTTTTATTCTACTCGCGATCATTCTTTCATTTGCTTCAAGATTTTAATTTGAAAAAAATAAATAAATAAAGGATGGATAACTGAAAGAGGATGTGAAAATTTTAAGTTGTTTTTAGAAGAAAAAGAACAAATTAGTTTATAATTTTGGTTTAATGTTTTTGATTCAAGTATGTTAATTATATATGTTTTCGGATTAGTACAAAATATTTAGAGAACAAATCAGTAAAAATCTTTGATTTATTTATTAAATTTAGTATATGATGAATACTCCATAACTTATTTATCTAAATATAAAAATCACATCATTATTTCGTTAAAAAGTTAACAAAATTTTAACAACAAAGGACTAAAGTAAGCATTTTACAAAAATTCGAAAACTAAACGTGTTTAATAGTTTAATAAGCAAAGTAAAATTTTAATAGTTGAGATTGATAAACTCTTATACTATTAATAGCCTCTGATTATACAGGCAATCACCACCAAATTAGACTCACACTTAGATTATGTTATAACTGTTAATTTTTTTATTTATGTATGCAAAATACTTTGTAATAATTTTAGTTGCATATATATTATTATTTGTTTAATACTTTGGCTTTGTTTATGGGTCTGAAGAGCAACTATTTTATTCTTTATAATTAATTTACTTATGAAGAAAAACAAGACAAGTTAGTATTATTTTATAAAAAAAAAATATCTTTGAACATTAAATAAAAAAATAGGGTGAAGATTTAAATAAAGAGAGTAAATATGTGAACTATTTTCAAAATAGCAAACTGTGGTCCATTTAGTTTGAATAATTTACACGAATTTCCATGAAAGGTTGTATTCTTCATCTTTCCATTTTTTCTGTGGTAAGAAAAAGAAAAAACTCTAATTCATTTACATTGTTAGTAAATATGATATTAACAATAACCATAATATAAAATTTATATTTTAGATAGAAATTGTTTTGAATAGCAAACAGTGGATAAACTACTTTTACATATAACAATAATTAAAAAAAAAAAAAAAAAAAAACTTAGATGTGCTATAAAAAATTTGATGATTTAAATTTCTTGTTATATTTAAAAATGCTTTTCTTTTTTCTTTTTGTTTCTTTCTTTGGTTTTTTTCCTAAAGAAAAGCAGGACTGAGGTTTAGATCATCATCTCTACTCTCATCAATAAACTGGAAAAAGGCCTTTAAATATGTTTTAAAAATAATAGTTAATATGAAATTAATTGTCCAACTTTAAATATGTTTTACGTAATTGTAAAGCTTTTGTAATATAAAAAGGCCTTTTTGAGGCACCAAAATATAAAATTAAAAGTTTATGGTAGACGATGTAAAATAAGATTTAAACTTTTAAGAAGAATAAATATAATAAGAGAGAGTGAGAAATGAATTATGTATTGTAATATATTAATAAATATTTCTCGTAAGTGATATAATAGTTTATTTGGAATTAAAAAGTAAATTAAAATAATTTGCGTTTTGGTTGGAATCCGCTGGAGAAGACATAAATATTAAACTACAACTCAAATTTAATAGTGGGTAGACGGTTCTTATTTTATATATATATATATATATATATATATATATATATATATATATATTGATAAAACAATTAAAAAAAGGTAAACTTTTTTATTCTATTTTGAAAGTATATGATAGTAATTATTATGACCAAATATTATATGATACAATTTAGGTGAAAGAAAAGAAAATTATGGGTTTGCCAAGCCTTGAAGGAAATGTCTTCAAAAAGGAAAAGGAAAGGAAAAGCATACCTTAATTTCATTAATATAATAATAATATGAATAAAAATTATTATCATCATTATTATAAAAATAATTTGACAGTTGTACCCTTTGAAAGAGAAAAAGGAGGAAAATAATATACCAAATTCAGCCAAGTATATATAAATAAAAACTCGAAAAACTATTGTAGAAAACAAATAACTATATACATTAAAAAATATTAAGAAAATAAAAATGAACTTGGAAAGTTTCAAGAATTTTGTAAGGTTTCTTTTGAAATTTTATTATATTTATAAACGTACAGAGATTTTCATTTTTAATTTTATAAGACACCTCTTTGTTTCCAAATAAGACAATTAATATTATTTTTCCGTAATTTATTTTTGTAATTGTCACTGGATAGGCCAAATATTGAAAGTTTTGAGATAATATTATTGCTTTACCGGAAAAAGTTTTATTATTATTATTATTATTTATTCTTCTTTTAGTATCACACACGCTAATAGTTTTTTTTTCTTTAAAATAATAAAAGTTATTTTTTATTTTAATTTATCCCATAAAAATGATAATTAATGTTGAACGGTGTGAGTTGAACTTTTATAAATAAATATATAAATTTATCACAGTAAATAATATTTTGATTTTTTATGTATGATTTTGTAGAAATTTTACTCAATGTTTTGAATTTACGTAATGTTTTTATTACCTTATAATTAATTTGGTATAGTTTGAATTAATACAATTCATACTATGTTTATATGTTATTTATCTCAACAAAATAATATATCATAATTTAAATTTTTTTAAATAAATAAATACTAATTTAATTTTAAATTTGAATATGATATTAAAATAATCATTTACGATATAACAACAAAAATTGATATATGTGGTTGTCCATTTATTTTAATTATATAAATATAAATAAAGATTAATACATACGTGTTAAAATAAAACTAAAAGAAAAAGATAACAACATAATAACATAATGGTTTGAATGTCTTCTTCATGGAAATTTAGAATGCCTGTCAAACGAACGAGTCCTAGATAATTGAAACTGAAGTTCGAAAACTAAACAGAGTAATTATATATCATTTTTAGAAAACTTTGAATGAGTAGAGTCATTTTACTATATGTTAATATATGACATATTTTGCAATAATAATGTTTTAGGTATGCTAATCATTTGGTTGGATTAAAGTTAAATTTGAGGGGAAAATAGTTTAATTAAAATTAACTATACAGTAAAACAAATTAGATATAATTAAGTTACATTTGAATGAGGTCATTTCTCCACTCGGCCTTTTATGTTGACCTATGATATTTAACTCGATAAATGTCCCTTTGAAATTCAAGAGTAAGGCGAAATCATCTTTTTTTTTTTTTTTTGAAAGAATAAAAAATTAAGAACAAAAAGAAAATTGTGCAAAAGTATTTGGAATCAGATGCTAAGGTAATTTTTTTAAAAAAAAGGAAAATGATCTATTTATTCAAACATATAAAATAATTATATTGTATATTGACGTATACTTAATGTTTTAATTATTATTTTTTTAACCCACTTGTTTTCTCCACCATCCCTTCAAATATAAAATTTTATAATCTTAAGATAAACAAATAAATGGAAATATATATTATATATAAAGATTTAAATACAATCATTGACCAAGTAATTGCATAAAATATTCAGAAAGCATCTTGTTTCAAAAATAAAAATTTAGTATTGTAGTAAAAAAAGGTTTTTTTTTTAAGAAAAAAGAAAGAGAAAATAGAGTGTAGATAAGAACCAACAAATTCTTTATTATTATTTGAAAAAATTAATAGGAAACGCATATGGGTGGGAACTTCAATGCACATTTGCACCCATTTCTTTCCCCTTTTTATTTGTTTTTTCCCAATTAATAATGGCCTGCATTATTATATGCATTTAACTTTTCCTCTTCTTAACCTAATTTCTTAGGAATAATATATAACAATCTAATATTTATACTGTTATTTTTCTTTAAATAAAACTATACAATATTTAATCTTTTTAAAACTATAAAATTATTATTTCAGGTACACGACGGTAGAAAAATATTTTTCATAAAATCATTTATATCAATTTTCTTTTTCTTTTTTCACATGAGGGGTCTTTTAAAAAATGGAACAAGCCAGTTAAATATTTACATCGTATAAAACAATTTCGAAAATAGAAAAAACTTATAGGTCCCTTATAAAAATTTCAAAAATGTTTCATGATTACATTTGAGAAATGATCATTTAGATTTAGCTATTCTTGTCATTTTTAAAGATTTTTTGGTACGCGGTCGTTTAGATTTGATATACGATCATTTAATTTAATAGTTTAAATTTGGTCGTTCAAAAATGTTTCATGATTACATTTGAGAAATGATCGTTTAGATTTAGCTATTCTTGTCATTTTTAAAGATTTTTTTGGTACGCGCGTCGTTTAGATTTGATAGTTTAAATTAGAATAGTCAAATTTTGACGATTTTTTTAAAAGATTTTTTTGGTACACGATCGTTTATATTTGGCACACGATTGTTTAGATTTGATCGTTTAAATTAGGATAGTCTAATCTCAACAATTTTTTTCAAGATTTTTTGTTACACGATTGTTTAGATCACGATCGTTTAAATTTGACTATTTTTTACACGGTCATTTGCATTTGGTAATTCAATATTCCAACGATTTTTTTTTTATGATATTTTATATTTGACACACGAATTTGAACCAAATAACCGTTTGAAAAAAGTATATAAAAAAATCACTAAAGAAAGAAAAAGATGAAAAATAAAAGAAAAAAAAGTTAGAGAATGAGAGAAAAAGACAGTGGAAAGAAAAGAAAATGCATACGAAAGAATATGAATATGAAAATGAAGGGGAAATAGAAATATTTAAAAAATTGCAAAAAAAGAGAAAAGGAAAATGAAAAGAAAAAATATTGCACATGATGATGAGGAAGAGCAATCCTACAATTTTTTTTAAATATGGTAAATTCCACGTGCTTTTTCAATTGACATTGGTCCAAAATATTTTTTCTGTTTGTTCAATTTATGAAAGTTAACATTTATAAAAACTATTTAATATGATATTCAAAACTGTTCCAAAAACTATTATGTAGTTTCAAATATTTTTTAAATAATTTATTTGAGTTTGAATGCGTATATTTGATCTCTAAATTTTCAACATATTCTTTTTTAGTTGAGAATATGAAAAATATATGTAGAGTACTTGAATTTTCACTACAATCAAATTGTACTTCAATGTTATTTTAGAACTTACATTATACAGGTACATATCGGTTGTCGATCGACATCTATGAATGTGTTATTAAAGACTTTTAATGTTGATTTTTCTTTGATGTCAGTTTAGAACTGATATAGCAGAGGTACAATGTCGGTTCTTAACCTAAATCTGAGCTAGACAACAAAAGGAAATGCCTGGAGCACAAGTAAATCTGAAAGATGTACGAACAATGGAGATCATGCAAATGACACGAGCTATGAGCTACGATGTTGTGCAATAGATCTACAATGGTGGAAGCGGTACAGATCTACGGATGAAAGGTGAAGGTGTACAAATCTACGATGGTGGAACATATTTTTACAACGGTGGGTGGTTTGGTATGGAACGGTGGTGGAACACATGTCAAATAAGTGGCTAAATGGTAGATGTGAAATCGGGTTCGGTTGGAAGACATTCTGAACCCAACTCATATTTTTGAGTTAGATAACCCGAATAACCCAAATTTAGTTTCTAACCCATCCCATCCCAACCCGTAAAATATGGGTTGGGTTTAGGGTTGCATATATATATAAATATTTTTTTCGTCTCTAGTTTCTAATGGTTATAAAAGTTCAAAATTGTTACATTTAAATTTCAAACATACATACTTCTAAATTTCATACAATAAATTCAAAGTTTATATACATAATTTGTTTTTTTATTAAATAACACACACACACACACACACACACACACACATATATATATATATATATATATATAATATATATTATATATATATATATATATAATATTAATTTGGGTTGGGTTGAACCGAATTTTTCAATCCTCCAACCCGAGACCCAAACCAACCCTTATAATATGAGTTGGATAGTCCGAGTCATTTGGGTTTAACCCATATTCTTACACCCCTACTAAATGGTATAAAATGAGCCGAACGATGGTGGCACGTGAGCTACACAGTGGAACTGTGAAAGAAATGAATGGTCGCACGATATTGGTGCAATGGTGGCGTGATGAGCTACGACATATGGTGGTGGTGAGGTGATTGGACGATGGGTGTTTGGGGGAGAGTAAGTGAGTGAGAAGAGAGGGTTTGGGAAAAGTAAATTAAGTGAGAAAAATATTTGGATATCCATCTTCAGTCTTTCCAATCGACATTAAATGACATATATGTTCAGTTTTTGGAGCGGACATCATAGGCCAAATTTCTTGAAGTGTTTTAAAATATAATTTTTTAGTTCATAAATTTGTAAGAACAGAAATTCTTCAAGTAGTTTTCTATTACTTTAAATAATTATATGAACATTTTAAATTTAAATAGTTATGTAAACAAACTATTTCCTCTAGCTCTTCATATTTGAACCGAAAATACATGATCGAGAGGAAGAGTCCTCCATTCCCAAGATATATGAATAACTAAAGGTACTTTCTTTAGAATAGATTTTGTAGATAATCTTTCTTTACAATTATGTCTTAATTGCGTTCTAATTTCAAATTCCAAACATGTTTTTGCATGAGTTTTTGTTGTTTTTGCATGAGTGTCTCCTTAGCAAGCCCAGACGGACGAGTTGTTGGTGGTGGAGTTGCTGGTTTGTTAGTAGCTGCAAGTCCAGTTCAAGTATGTGCCTTCTCCTTTCACTACCCGTAATTTTAAAACGAAACAAAATTTTGTTGTTTGAGCTTATATTTCTTCTTTTATTACTACTTTCGAAAATGATAGGTGGTTGTAGGAAGCTTTATATCTGGTAACCAACATGAGCAAAAGCCGAAGAAGCCAAAACACGATGTTGTATTACCGGTTTCTACATTTCCAATCTCTAGTGTTGAACCAAAATCATACAAGACGACGACAACTATGACAACATCTTCGTTTCGTGCGGAAACATGGTCACCTAATGTAGTTCCAGATTTAAGAAGTCAACCAACTGATATCAATGTATCATTAACTAGTGGTTGATATATATTGTCGTTGTATTGTTCAACCATTACTGACCACATCGTTGTCGAGGTTCTATCCTGAGTAGGTGTCATTGTTTGTTGTTTACGTTGATGGACGATTGACAATTTTTTTTTCTTTTTACAAGTAGTATTTTAGTTTTGACACTCCTTTTTAGGTAGTAATTGAAAGATATATCATTGTCTAGGGCTTCAACTATGTTACGTAATGTAGAATATATAGTTTGATTGCAAAATTCTAGATTCAACCTTTTAATTTAAACTTGATGGATTCAGATTTATGCTTCCTTTTTCTTTAGTTATTTTCTGTCACGAATAAAATCCGTGACAGTTGTTTACAGTCATAGTATTGGGAGTCATGAAAGTCCTTCCATGACAGTTTTCGAAAACTGTCGCAATAATTTGACAGAAAATAAATATCATTAATTACTATTTTATAACAACAAATAACTGTCATCATTTGCATATTAACAACAGTTAAAAAAATGTCACAAATTCGTTTATTATGACATTTTTTAAATGTCAAGGATATATCAATCATGATAGTTTTTTTAAAAATAAATGTCATTGTTTTAGGATTGACGACATTTTTTTCCTGTCAAATATAGGGCAATCGTAAAGTTTTTTTATAACAAAAATGTCATTGTTTTAACAAATGGTACATAATACCCATATAGTGTTCGACACTTTAATATATATATATGCTATAATACACTTTGTAATATTCGTACATTTTCAATCAAGTTTGAACAATTTACAAGTATGAAATTACAGCCCTTAATCAAAGCCAGTGTAAATATACCATCATAATACATATAACATGATTTTCTGTACAAGCATAAACAACCAATCGATAATCCTTCACATCAGAAAATATTCTTTATTGCTTGAACCATGGTCAAATCCTTCATTTCTAAAAACAACCAATGTATTTTGATGATCCTAATTAGCTTCTTTGAAGATAATTTCAAGAACTTTGTCGGCTCCATTAGAACCTACAAAGACAACATGAATATAAGCATACATCACAAGACAAGAGAGTACATGAACTCGCTTAAAGAGAGTACAACTTGCTTCATTTCTTTTTTTTCTTTTTTCTTTTTTAAATATGGCTTAGGATTCAAATGTGTTTTCAAGGAAGGTGAAAAGTTCACCAAAAAGTTATGATAAAATAAGAACAAAAGGTTATCAAACAAAGCTTAAATAAGGTGCATAATTTATATTAACTAAAAATAGAAATATAGTCACGAGAAGACAAGAGCATACATGGAAAGAGGAAAGAAAACATAGAAGAGTGTACATGGGAAGAGGAAAGAAAACATAGAAGCTACCCCAGATTTTCAGAATCGAAAAAAATCATGGGGGGGGAAGGGGAAGGGGAGAAGAAGGTTGCTTAAGCATACAAAAATTGCATAAGAACTGTCCTAACTGTCACCTAGTCATTCCACAAACGATCATCTCACAAAACTTCCTACCAAACAATCCACAAGTGAAGAATGGTGAAAAACTACAATAATGAATGGTAGCAAACAAACATATATCAACTAAACTAACAATAGGCCAAGAGAACTCTAAACGAAAGAAATGAAGATTTCACAATTAACTTTGACTTAGCTGAATGTCAAGCCAAGAAGATTATAGCCAAGATTCTTAATTAGTAAGGATTTACATCAAATCATCATTATAGAGTTCCTTGAATAAGTGGAGGAATGAGTTAAAAGCATTGATAAAATTTGTTGGATTAAGGAAGACTTTTTAGCAACAATATGCATTTTTTTGTCTTTTGGTATGTGGTAAATTGTTTTTTGGGATTGTTTTAATTAATGTTTCTCTTGTAGAACAATGTACTACATCGTTTCAAATGTAGACAATTGTTTATGTTGAAAAGTTTTCATAGTACTATTGTAATATTGCCTCTATATGATGTTTGTTATAAAAGAACTACGGTTATATTATAAGCTTTGACACTAAACTTGGAGATTTGTGACTTTCGAGTTGATTTTTTTCTCTTGGTCCTTCAACGGAAAGATTAAAAAGAACGAAAAAATGAATTTTAACATTCTCTGGATCCAAAATAATAATATACTGGTATTTACTAGTAACAACACAATGGAGACCATTGATCAATATAGACTAACCCGAAATTTAATTCTTCAATAAAACAACAAATAGTGGTATTTGCTAATAACAAAAACATAATGAATTCCTCCCCTTGCCCATAGAAATTTTATCTTAGAGAAAGTTTAATCCAAATAAATACTTGTTTGAATATTATTGGTAGAACTGAAACGTAGAATTCAGCAACAAACTAAACAGGTTAATGAGCAAAAAAAGCAAAAATCTGGGAATTAACATGATCCAACCATCTGCATCTAAAAAAACTACCAAAATCCTATATGAAAAATTCAACAGAAAAGATACACCTCCAACTAAAATGTTGTATGATTCTCTATTCAACTAAAAATTATCAAGTGAAGCATATCCAACCTATAAATTCACGAAAACAACACAACAGTTAAATCATAAAACCCAAAGAAGACATAAATTACTACAAAAAAAAAAAAAAATGGAAGAACACAAGTAGTATCTATAATCATTCACACACAAATAAACATCCCAAGCAGAAAAAGGAAAAAGGAAGAATGCAAAAAGTGTACATTCTAATAATTCAAATTACTAATAAAACTTATAGACATCAACTTTTCTTATACTCACTGATCAAATTAGTAGAGCAACACCAACAGTTAAAAGTCTACGTTTTACTTGGGATTAGAAAGATACTAAAAAAAACATCCATACAGTATATAATAGATCAAACAGGTAACGATTATAATATATAGATCAAATTCAACATAAGATTGAATTGCAGAAACTTGCTCAACATATATAGAAGGTGGAAAATTAATTCAGGTAAATGTTACACATTGTGTAGTCTTAGAGCCATGACCAAGAACACCACATAAGTTGGAACCATAAGAACACCGCATAAGAAGCGTATGATATCTTGCCGTTGCAATCTGCATCTGGTATAAAAAAATAGAAAAAACTTATTCTAACAGTAAAAGATTTGATCGCTTAATCCTTTCCGCGCATATATTCAAAGGCCAATTTCTATAGTAGTTTTAGTCGAAATTTTACTTCCTATACTAGAATTAAAAACGGGTCTCACAGGAGTAGCCTTTACAGGAGTAGTCTTGGTTCAATGTGTGATGGACATAAATCAAACATTCTAAATTCCACGTTTGATTCAAAATATTTTTCATAAGTCTAAAGTTGTACCTATGTACTTATGATCAGTTTACTTATTTAATGTGGAACTTTGGTCGCATTCCCAACGATCCTCCCTTGAACAAAGTTCCAACTGAACCTCCCCTAAAGTAGACATTGATCCATTTAACTCTTATCTAGGCTAACTCCTCTCTAGAGCATACTACCTATTCAGTAAAGTTCAACCATGGATACTACCATGACTATTTTTAAGGTTCCACTACACCTTTGTTCGACCTGAGAAGAAAATCAACAAGGCTATACCAAAGATGACATGACTCTAATACCACTTTTAGGGATAACTTGGGATATAAGTCCTCTTGCCTTGTGAAATATTGCATAATCGATAGTTGGGACAATATTTTAAACTTCCATAAGATCCTATGAGCTTCATAAATAATGAATTTGCATATTTTCATACTATAACCAAACTTGATTAAAAGTAATAGCAATACTTCAACTACATGCAAATTAATTACCAAATTATGCAACAATTGATGAATGTAGTTCATGCATAACTTTAATTTGTCAACTATGACATACATGAAATATTGTTTCTACTCATACTAACATGCTAATAGACATGTTCAAGTACATCACAATAGCATCTCAATATTCACAAACTGGTTTAAATATATAAATCTATATGCAACACTATTACGAGTATAATCAATAAATATAGTCAAAGATTTTCAATCATACTAAAGATTTCTTGAACACAAAATATGCTACCTCAGTTAGACAACCCCACACTTGTAAATATTTAGATACATAACATATTCAAATTAAGTTCAACAATATTATTTTGTTGAGGGGAAAGAATTTTATGAACAAATCCATTTTGTTCACAAAACTCTATTATAAGGTATGTATGATCACCATGTTTAATTGAATTCTTACTTCTAGTTTTATGCACGATTCATGTCATAAATTATTTCCATCCAAGAATGCATATACTAATTCAAATAACTTTCGTTACTATAACATAAATTTGTCAAACTATAAAAAATATTATATTATGTGCTCATCAAATATATATTTGGAATATCACCCTTACATATAGTATAGAAATAAACTAGCTAAATTCTTAGACCATACTTACAAATTAAATTTGTGAGCACAAACCTATGTAAAACTTCATTCAAACTTAACCAATTACACCTTTGTTCAGCCCTTGGGATGCAAGTCCAAATTCCATGACCTGTGTTACATAATTTTAAACTACCAAACAACCCAAATCAACCCTCAAAACTTAAGTTAATTGTTAATAAGTTATAAAATATTTAGTTAACATCCCTTTTCTTTTGGCTTGAAAACAGAACATGCTATGCAACAAGACCTTCAAGTAGAGTATCAACAAGTCTTCTCGAGGGTTTCAATCTCAAATAAACAAAGTTCTGATGAAGAAGTAATTCAGCAAT
Source organism: Cucumis sativus (assembly GCF_000004075.3). Classification (NCBI taxonomy): domain Eukaryota; kingdom Viridiplantae; phylum Streptophyta; class Magnoliopsida; order Cucurbitales; family Cucurbitaceae; genus Cucumis; species Cucumis sativus. Next base: position 13,421 of record NW_022279568.1, on the reverse strand, counting down.
TCAGTCCAAGTTTAGTTTCAATTATAACGTCTTAAAAACCAAATATTCAAAGCAGAACTCCTAGGGGAAAACTGTTAAGAGATGCAAAAATGGAAAAGGTGAAAACCTAACGGCGAGAGTCAAATCTAATTCAACAACACTCTTTTAAGCAAGTTTTGATTCCAATCAATCCCAATAACTTCAACTTGATACTCGATGTGTATATGATTTTCACTCGTGCATCGGGTACTTCAATTCTAAAAAATAACTCAAAATTTCTATCGTGCACAAGAAACAAAAGATGGGACTTCGACACGAATGCGAAAAAGAAAAAAACGAAGATCAAATCACAATTTAAAATGATCATAATCAAGAGTGGACCACCTGGAAGAATTCATAATATAAGTCGTGATGAAACTAAAATCAACATTTCGATTATTTCACTTTCATTCGCTATGCATTCTCCAACATTTCAATTAAAAGTGTTTATAACAGTTTAGGACAATGTTTTACTATAATACAAATCAATGATTGGGAACAATGTTTAGTTTTCACTAAAATGCAATTGTGATGAACTTGCTTGACTCATTCCATTGATGTATGTAAATATTTATACGGAATACAATGAGATAAATATAGTAAAGTATAATGAAAGATAATTAACAATAATGGGCTAAATTAAAGGAGGAGATATGAGATCTTGATTTATTTTCTGACATCCCCTCAAACGAATGACTCAGATTGAGTCAGTAGATCGATAGTAGTAGTGGCGAATAAAGAACGATATTCTGCTTTGAGAGGAACACAAAGATGACAAAGAAACTGTTGAATCTAGTAAAGATTGACAGTAGTAGTGGCAAGAGAACAATATTCTGCTTCTGTGGAAGAACGAAAGAGTGTAGGTTGCTTTTTAAAAGATCAAGAGATTGGATTAGAGCCGCGAAGAAGGCAACGAATCCTGAGATGGAACGTCGATCAGAACTATCACCTACCAAATCAGAGTCACAAAAGGTTTGGAGAGAGAACGAACCTTTGCAAAAATGGATTCCAAGGGTTGGAGTACCACATAAATACCAGAGGATGGGTTTAACTGTCCAAAAGTGAATGGTGATTGGTTTGTGAATGAATTGATTTGACACGATTTACAAAAAAGGCAATATATGTGCGAGTAAATGTAAGATATTGCAAGGAACCAACTAATTTGCGGTATAGGGATGGGTCATTAAAAGGGAGTGCAGTGGTGTAGAGGTCAAGAGAAGTAGACATTAGTGTAACACAAGATTTTGCAGAGGTCATTTCGAATGTGTGAAGACCATTGAGATATTTGGCTTGATTGACAAATATGCCATTATAGAAGGAATATACTTTGAGACCAAGAAAATACTTTAAAGGACCAAGATCAGATATTTTGAATTCAAGGGCCAATTGAGTTTTTAGAAGAGAAGTATAGGAAGAGTCTAGGCCAGTGACAATGATATCATCGACGTACAGGAGTAAGTAAGTGAGAGAGATCCGACTGATCAAATGAATAAAGATGGATCAGCAGTAGAAGCAACAAAACCCAAGGTAAATAAATAAGAGGTAAAACGTTCTTGTAGCCACCTATTTTTATCCTACCAATAATTTTCTCTAAAAAATAATATTAGTAATAATGGCTAAACTTTTATTTATTTATTTTTGGAAAAAAAGTAAAAAAATTAGTAATAACATATATTATTGATATCTCATTTTCATTATTTTAGGAAATAAAAACAAATCAATTTATTTTAAATAAAATATTTTAATATCACATTTATTTTATTTGTACTATTTGAGGAAAAAAATAAATGAATTTGTTTTAAATAAAATATTCTAATATCAATTTTACTTATTTTATATCATTTTAGGAAAAAAGAAAACTAATTTTCAACAAAAAAAAATCTTTTAATATCCATTTAATTTATTTATTAATTTTACAAAATCTCAAAAAATCTCATTTAATTTAGTTTTATTTATTTTAGGAAAATGAAATTTACCTTATTAATATAATATAAAATTTTGATTATTTTTTTTAATTTATGGTACGCCACGGGTCTATAAATAGGGGCCTTTGTCATTTGAAAAAGGGGAGAGTTTTTTAAACAAAAAAAATCTTTGGAGGAGAAATTTTTTTTACAAAAAGTCTCTAAAGAAAACGTTAGAAATTTTTTTTTAAAGAATCTCTGCCATTTGGAAGATAAACTTGTGCAAAATGTAGTTTATTTTATTTCATAACATTAGTATCTTCATCTTTTTATGATTTTTGTTTTTGTTTTGTATGTTTTTTACTTCTCTTTAGCAAATCAAATTTAGTTAAAATAGACTTTGTGAGAGATTGTATGTGTTAGAGATTTACTCTCTCAAGATCCACACTTCAGCCACGAGTAATTTTATTTGGGATTTGGTTTTTTTCGTTCTTTAAAGATAGAGATAAAGAAAAATAAATATATATATATTTTTTCTTTTACTTTCATTGTTTTTTTATAAAAAAAACTTGGTCTTTTTCTTCTTTCTAAAAAAAAAGTAGAGAAAAAGAAAAAGACACAAGACTTTTTTTAAAACATTGATATTTTTTAAAAATAATATATATATATAAATAAGAAGATTACGCACTTATATTTAAGTTTCTTATGTCTTATTTATTTTTTATTAATACATCTATTATTTGTTATTAACATTTTTTATATTGCTATTTTTTTTACTTTTTTCTCTTTAACCTTTTATTGTGATGGTTACTTTTTATATATACTTAAAACCTATTATTATTAGTTTATTTATATAATTACTATTTATTATTATTATAATTATAATAATAATAATTATTATTATTATTATAATTATTATAGGTGGCCGTCACACCTTTTTTTAAAAAAAACAAATCTTTTTTCTTTTTCTTTTATCTCTTCATTCCTTTATTTCCTTTATTTCTTTTATTTCTTTCCCTTTTATTATTTATTTATTCATTTATTTATTTTAACTTATTTTCTTGCATGCATGATAATTATTATCATGTAGTATTAAATTTATGAATATTTGTTACACTTGTATTTACAACGTTATCATAGTATTTTGTATCATTATATTTTTTATAATCATATTTATCTTTACATTTTATTATCCAAAAATTATCTGGGAGTCTGTTATTTCTAAATTCTTGAGGTGAGGAAATCAGTTCTTTGGAAGTCCAAGATCGATTTCTCATATTTTTTAAAAAATAAAATCTTATCTTACTTGCTTAATCCATCGTGTAATATATTTGATTCCATGGTATATTATTTCCTATTGACCTAATTTTGAAGATCTTTCTTAAATTTTCTTTTTTAATTGTTTAGAAATTTTTACTTTACATCTATTCTTTTTAATTTTTTTAAAAAAGGTTTAAAATATAAATCTATATTTCATAAGTTTTCCTTAATCAACTTTTTTAATAACTCACTTCTATTTCGCTAAAAATATTCCTATGATGGAATCTAGGAAATTTGGGAGTCCGATTTCCTAGAATTCTTAAAGTGAGGGATCAATATCTTTGGAAATTCGAGATTTGATCCCAACAAAGAATGAATTTAATAAATATTTTTCAAAAAAAAAAATTATTCGAAGACTAGCCCATGATAGACTTTAAAAAATTGTAATAATTTCTCATTTTCTTAGGGTGAGAAACTTTTCTCAATACATAGTCTTAATTAATGGAATATTATTTCACTTATTTTATGAGATCATTGTTTCAAATATTGGACTAACAAGGGGTGAAATAAGACATTGGTTTAAAAATAAATTAAAAAATATTTTCAATTCAAGATTTGAAATTTGGTCACCATTTATCTAAATGGGGGTCATGGGGTGCTAATACCTTCCCACACACAAATGACTCCCAGACTCAACTCAATTTCTTTGCAGACCATTTTTTTAATTGTTTACTTTATTTCGGTGTCTAATCACACCGTAAAAAAGATGGGTGGCGACTCTTATTTTCTTTTTAAACTAGCTCTTTTGAGGACGTCGGCTGCTCCACGTCGTCTCAGGCACGTGGCAACAACTTGGCGACTCCACTGGGGAACATGAGGTTTTTCCCCGAGAGTTTGGCCATTTTCTCTTTTATCTTGAATTATTTGATTATTTAAGTTTATTCTAAATTTATTGTGTGTAGTTATTGTGCATTTAATTATTATACACACAATCACAAGCCTCCTACTCAGGTTTTACCTTCATAAGATTAGAATTGAGAACATAGTAGTGTTGACCTTCGAGAAGCTTATGCTTCCATGCAGGCACACAAAAAATTCTCACTCAACTTGGTCAATTCGTCATGTATGACTTTTTGACTAAATTGAGAACTTTTATCATTTAGGAACTTTAGAATTAACCTCACTTTTAAATCTTGTATGCATTATACTAGTGTATCACAACATACATTTACACATGTATTTCTTTTTAATTTTATTGATTGATTTTTTTTTTTACTTAGGATTGGTTCAATTATCACAATTGCATAAATTTATTTTATAAACAATATTTCATTCGTCAATTTGATTTTTGTTAATCAATTTACATCCCAGTAATTTAGAGTTTTTTTTTATATATTTAAAAACAATTGTTTTAAAGAGAATTCAACAACTTTTGTCCATGTGTTTTCAAAGATTGAGCACTATTTTTTAAAAAGTTTTTTAAAAAACATATTTATCCAATTCTTTTTATATATATTTAGTAATATATAGTATCATTTAATAATTTTTAATATATTACCTATTTAAATCTAAATAAAAAAATCATGTCAGGATTAAATAACAAGTTTTAAAAATTAAAATTTTAAGAAAGATTATTTGAAATACTAAAAACAATTTTTTTTTAAATACTAAAAATATGATTAAAAAAATTTGCAAAAAAAAAAAAAAATCGATTGTGTAACTATCATTTTTGTTTCATCAATTTATTTTTTGAAAATATCATGCATATTATTTTCTCATTAAAGCTTGAATATTTTGAATGTTATTTTTAAAATGGACAAATATTTCCAAAGTAAAAAATAATCCAATAAAATAAAGAAAATTTTAATTTTCCAATTTTTTTAAAAATAAATTTGGACATTATACTCGATAGCCATCAAACAAAATAAAAATATTAGATCTAGTGTTGGAAGAGTAACACTTTTCTAAGGAGAACTACAATGCTTTGGATGAAGTTGAGCGGACAACATGAGCAAATGCAGAAGAGGATAAGATTCAGAATAGGAGTTTGAGTGGAGATGGGATCAAATTGGGAGCTAGAGGTGGCCATTGAGAAGGTATGTTAAAAGGGTTTTATTTTGAGCTATGCTTTGATACCATGTAAAAATAACTGAAATTTAATTGTGATGAACTTGCTTTATTCTTTCCATTGATGTATCTAAATATTTATATAGAATACAATGAGATACATATGACAAAGTATAATTAAAGATAATTTACAATAATAGGCTAAATTAAAGGAGGAGATATGAGATCTTGATTTATTTACTAATATTCACTGTATTGCGAATCAATGATTATACTTTGGGGTTGAGGCCACACTCTCCTCGTCGACCAAGGGTACTATGTCATGGAAGTCAGAAACTGCAGCATTTTTCTCATAGGAGCTGGAAACTCACGTTTAGGAATCGATGAGTAGAATCGCAATCTGAATTGTATTTTGGTGCTAACCGAATAGTTTGAGAGGGAGAAATAGGAAACGATGACAACACCATGAATTGGGGGAAGTGTTCGACATTTGAAAAGGAGAATAAATCAATTAAAATTATGCATTCAAATTGTTGAAAACAAATGTGTTCTGCTTCAAACCAAAATTCGACACGACGTGGGTGCTAAATTGCTTCCAAGGTTAACCGTATAAGTAAGGAGTGGATGAAAAAATGGTGAGAGAAAGTAATTAGTGTTTTGGCAAGAAGGAGAATAATCACCCACTCCAAATCTTTTCTTTGAAAAACAGAATAATGGTTTTAGAATTAAAAAACTGTATTAAATAATTATTATTATTAAAATCAAATTTGAATTGAAACTTTAATTATAAATCATTACAATGACAAAGTCATTCGGAACAAGAGTTTCTAGATGACCCTCAAACAATTTAGTAAATAGATTAGCAATGTTGTGCTCCAAAGTGATTTTGACAATCTCCCGTATCACGTCATACTTCTTTCTCTATGTGTTTCCCTTGTTTGTGGCTGCAATGTTCTTACACATGCATATCTTTCTCCAGGATTCTAAAGATTTACATAAATATTAGGACAAATTGCAAAAAAATATCTGTAAAGTATATGGTAGCGTAGTTTCAATTACACCTTAAAAAAATTCAATGTTCTGAATGAAATAACGTGTTTGTTTCCTCGGTACGAAGATGTCACCTTTAGAGAAACATAACCACACACATTGAAATAATAACAACCAGAAAAATTGAGCTACTTTCTGTAAAAATGATATAAAATTCATGTTCTAACATTATTTCTCAAATATATATAATGAGACAAAGCACACGTCCACACAAACAACTTAGGGTGCCTTTGCTTTGCCATGCTTTTGGTTGTTGCCTTCCCAAATTTAGTGATGCTATTTTCCATATTTTAAGTCTCTATAGGTATATGTGAGGATTCATCAATGCAAGTTATGAGAGAGCAAGGCACTCTCCGGAAGCAATTTCAGTTTAGGAGCTATGTCTGTGTTTGGGAATGTGTAAGTTCTACGATTAATTTTTTTGAAATAGTTGCAAATTTAGTAATTAGATTCAAAATAATTAAATATATAGCAAAATTTGTCAAATTCTATCAATGGTAGTTGAAAATATTGGTCTACGAGTCTATCAGCGATATAAGTCTATCGACGATAATTTTGCTATATTTGTAATTTTTTTAGAATATCCTTAAAAAAAACTCCTTACACCAAATAACCACACTCATAAATAAACAAAAAAAACTGAACTTCCAACAAAATATTGTTCTGTTATATACACTCAAAACTAATATTTACATTTAGGACTAACAAAAAAAAATTGAATAATTATAATTGATGGTCATTTTATTGTTTGAAAAACTTGAATGTAATCAAAAATATTATCTCAAAATTTGAAAGTTGTTAGAATGAACGAGGAATGAAAGGTAGAATGAAAATGATAGGAAAAGATGATTGGATTCAAAACTAAAGAAAGAAAATGAGTTTAGTAATACATATTAGACTCAAAACCTTAACTGAAGTTTTCTTTTTCTTTTTTCTGGTTGCAAAATGGAAATTAATAAACATGAGGCAAAACACCAGGATCAGGAACGATGAGAGTTTCACCATTATCTGCAGTTGTAATGTTTAGTATCATGGGAGCTGCTTTGAGAGCCCTAAAACAAAAAAGCAAAATAATTTCAAATCCTCTTATATGTTGAACCATTTTGCATGTTGAATGAATTAAAATTGTTTCTATTATTATTTATATTTCTCAAAAGAATAATATGGTTTAATAATGTAACCATATTTTAAGATTCTCATATACTTAAAAATTTTAATCTGTAGCACATTAGTTAACATTTATAAGCAGTTGTGTACCAGAGTTGAGGAGATTGGTATTGAGATGCGAAATGGCCAAGAATTGTAACACTCGCATCAGTATTAATAATGCCAGGATCTAATGTAACAATCGTCAGACCATTTGGTAGCTCCTTTGCAACCGATTTGCTTAAGCCTTCAATCCCCATTTGGAACTGCAATAAGCTGATGCCTGTGTATAATAATAATTAGTTCTTCAAATTTATCACTCCAATTAATTAAAGTTTTAAAAGGTTGTCTATACTGTAGAATGAGAGACTTTGAAAAAGAAAGTGTTGAATGAAAAATGTTAAAATTAGAATGGGAGCATAGCTTATACTTACTCGGGCAGCAGCAATTCTTCCATAGAGAGAAGATACATTAACAATAATTCCTTTATTCTTTGGAAGCATAAGAGGAATGAAATGGCGCAACATATTTGCTACCCCTTTCATATTTGTGTCTATCACATCATCGAATATTTCATTAGGAATCTCCCACAGCTTCAAATTTCAGCAACAACAGCAGCATTATTTACTGTCAACCATTAATTCAACACTCAATTTTATTATTTAATTAAATCCAAATGTAAAACATTAAACTCTCTCTATCTCTTTCTATGTACCAATGATGTCAACAGAACCGAATTTCTCCTTAACTGTCTGTGCCATTTCTCGAATGCTCTCATTTGATTTCTACAAAATAACAGATTCCATAATTTATAAAAAATATACATGCACGAGAAACATTAAATGAAAAAGAAAAGGAGACTAGCTACCACATCAAAGTTGAAGAGCAAGTGGTTTCGTGGGGAAGCATTGGAGAGTTGAAGTTGAAGTGAATCCAATTTGATTTTGTCACGACTACAACCAATGATTGTATGCCCAAGTTTTGCCAATTCCAATGCCAAAGCTCGTCCTAACCCTCTGCTCACTCCACTTATTACAATTACTTTTGTGGTTTCTGCTTCCATTATCATCTCTCCAACTTCTTCATTCCTTTCTTCTAGCAACTCTTGATGACCATTTGATGAATTGGTTGTACCCATCAAACTATCACAACACATTAAACAATTGTTCCTATATGATTTTGTATATAAATGAAAATTGTGTTAATAGCTCACACCACTTTTATATATAATGTGTAGAAGAGTTGGAACTCCAAGCTCCAAGCTCCAATATATTAAACATCTTAAAATATACACCCCCAAAAGAGAGACCCCATTAGAGAACAAAGATCTCGAACAAGAACAAAAAAGAAAAAAGGAAATATTTTCATTTGTAAATAGGTAAATATCAAACTATTTTCAAACACAAGTCACAGATTTCCAACGCTATCAAAAACTGAGATATTTTCATTTGTACTCAATAGACAAAAAAAATCTTCAACAGAAACAAAATTTTGCGTCAATTTCAAAACTCAATAAGCTTCTATTTCCACACAACCAAGTTTGAAGTATGCCCAAGTTTTGAGAATGATTGTATGCCCAAGTTTTGCCAATTCCAATGCCAAAACTTGGGCATACTTCAATAAAAAGTTTGAAGTATGCCCAAGTTCTATTTCCACACAACCAAGTTTGAAGTATGCCCAAGTTTGAACAAAAAAAAGTTTCAAATGAATGGAAGAAAATATGTGAGAATGACAATAAATCTCAATAAAAAACCAAATGGAAATAACATTTATCACACTAATTAACAACCCAACAAAAAAAAAAAAAAAACGTTAAATTCCAACCACAACAAAACTCATTGATTAAAAAGGCAACACAACCTAACACGTAACTCGTTTTCGATGGAACAAACGAGATTAACATATCAACATAATTCATTACAAAAGGAAAAAATCAATCCAAACTATGAACTTATCAACCAAAACAACTAAACTAAGATATGGCGTTCATCTCGTTTTAATCACGGCACGGAAGGAATACAATCCAACAGCGGAAGATTTTATAGAATCACTACTCAATTTATTTTAAGATTTCAAATTAAATTAAATAATGGTTCTTCCGTCGTAGGGTTTTTATCCCTTCAATTGGTATTAGAGTTATCTCAAATTTTAATTGAGAATTTTAAAATTTACATTCGTTTAGGTGAAATTTTTATTTTTGAATGTAATTTGCAAAATAGATGTATTCAATTTTGGCACCTTAGATTACAGTTTTTCATTAATTTGATTGATGTAAAAGTCTGCTGTTTTGGTCATTTTAATTCTGTAATTAAGCATGTAAGTCTATGTCGTTCGATGACTTTCGATGAAGTGACGATTTCGGTGCAACAGCAGATTTGAATTTTTTTTAAAAAAAAAGGAAAGTTAGACGTATTTAATAGATTTTGTGCGTAAGAAGTAAAGAAAATTGACGGATCTGGTTCAGTGGCTGATCAACCACATTGGAACAAGTAGACTGTGAGTAGAATCACGCATTGTGTGCTTCGTTTTTTCCGTTTTCTTTATTTTCTTTTGTTTAATTATTATATTAATTTAATTACTTTTTTAGGGTGTCAAATTCGGTCTTTTTTTTTTTATTTAATCCATTATTATATTTGATGTTTGATTAAATTAATTATGTACATAATGTATGTCATATAATTTAAAATCCCACATTAAGATTATAAGTATCATGCATCATTCTCAAATATAAGTTTTATATTTTAGTTGCATGATTTTCTAAGTATGTCCATTCATTTTTATATATTATAAATGTTGCAAGGATAAGACTAATGTGCGCAGGGAGGAGTTTGGTGACAAAGTTCACCTTAGTGAGGTAGCTTCCAACATTTGTATCCCGAAAGGTGAACAAGTGCGAACAATATGCACCGAGAGGTTGACGTTCTTAAACGAGAAGTCCTATAAATTTTATGAGTCACGATTTCTAAGTATAATCGGCCTAAGCAAGCATAGTCATTTGTATCTCGAAAGGTTAACAAGTGTGGCGTTCAAACACTTCCAGAGAAGGTCGCCTTAATCATGTGTCCATTATGCGATTATAGCGCGTTAAAGTTATTGCAACACCTAAGCATCTAATAGTATGTTGAATTTCTTTCACTAGTCATCTGCATACAAGTTAGTTCAACTCATTTCTCCTTAACTTAACTTACTCTTTGTGCATGAGTCTCGAGCTGTAATTAAGTAGTTGTAATTAGCATTACATTCTTTTAATTTAATCGCCATAAAGCCTAAACGATAAGTGGGATCTAGAACTAACATATATATCAATACTCTGTTTTCGACCCTAGATCACCCAAGTAAATTTGTTGTTCGCTTGCACTTGGGTGAGTCGTAGGAAAACCTTGTTCTCAATGAGGACTTAAGTATCATGTGATGAAAAGGTACATAGTGAGCATCTAGCATGCTATGATCATGGCCTATGAAGCATATGCAGAGAGACAATGAGCGGTCATGTGCAATGACCGGACTTAATGATGTATTGCATCTGCATTACAAACATCACAAAACTATTAAGTCTGAATACAAAATGAACCAAGTTTTTAGCACTGCAGGGGAGTTGGTTTTTAGATGTTACAGTGTAGTTTCACTTAAGTTAGGCAAAACATTTGATTTTGGTGAATCATGCGATTAACCGAAACTAGCGTGAAAAGGTTCAAGGTACCAGAGTGTTCTGTGATTGCTTGAACCAACCCCAAAATCAATATATCTTTCGAAAGATGACCTAGAAAAATCTCAATGGATGTGGTTGGTTGCAAATGAAAATGAGAATTTCCATGAATTCATCTAGAAAAGTGTCGCCATTGAGCTAACGAAAAGTGCAATTTTGGTTAGCTAAGCCACTAGGACCAAGAAAGATCATTTGGACATTAAGATGAATGATTGAGAGCAGAGACTTATTGCAATGACCAATCAGAACACTGAGAGTCATGATACAAATGATCAATGAAGTTCAGAAACTAGGTGGTTAGGAAGCTATGCGAAGTAGAAGCGATGATACCACAATCGTCCTCGCCAAGGAACCTGAATGCATGGATGCATCTATAATGTATTATTCTTTCAATTTTTCTTATCGCATCCTCATATTAGTGTATATATATACTTATGCTCTTACTTCTGCTTACAATTCTTTTATTTTCATAAATCAACTTTGTATTCTTTTGTTGTCGTTTTCTGTACAGTCTTTAATTTTTTCACAAGGATCACCAGTCATACCGCGTCATTAGGTAGTCTAACAATCATACACAAAAGTAGGGAACTAGGTTCCATAGGGAAACAAAGAAATCTTTGGAAATATGAAACGTCAAATCAAATCCTTCAGTTTTAATTTCCAAGACAAAATGAATGCACCGCCCTCGAGCCATGAGTTGTCACTTTCGTTTTTCACATCATATTTATTGTGACAAGACTGTAATCGCTCATTAACCACTCTCTTAACCCTAGTTAGGAAGGTCTATTTAAACACTGCAAACTTTGAACCATAACTTTTAGCCTAACCCAACAAGTCACAAATCCACACATTAAGTAATTCTCAAACTATTACCATTCCAAAAAGTTCTTCTTCAATGTTCTTCGTTGTATTCCTGCCATCTTTCACCAAGAAATACTCTCCTTTACAAAATTTCTCATCAGGTCACCCCATCATGAATAACAAACACTCATTTTTGGTGCCTAAAGCGATAAGGTTCCAAACTAAGAAAGCGCGAAAGGATGGAGAAGGTCGAGGAAGGAGATACAGGAATAAAAGATTATGTAAAGGATTAACCAAAAGAAGGTGAAAAGATGAACATGGATAAAAGATTATGTACTAAGAAGAACAGAGAGGTGCAACAGCAAATTGAGGAGGATGGAAAAGAGTATTTTCCACCGGAAAGGACTTCCTCGTCTGTTGTTGAATCTACAGGGTTGGAGACAATGACCTGCAAAAGGTAAGTCCAGAAAAACTCGAGCCCTTGGAAAAAAGAATGGGAGAGAAAGAGATGGAGAAAAAGCAGCTCGGGGAGTTGAAGAAGGAAGCGGTGAAAAAATTTGTTGTTAGGGGGGAGTACCCTATTGCAAGAGAGAAAATAGATCCTTATTCGAGAAATCCCTTGCGAGCAGAGGAAGGTGAAAAGGAAAGTAAATTTCAAGAAAAAGAAGAAGAAATCTGTCTCACCTATTCTCTTCTTCCAAAGTCAACTCCCTCGAAAAAGACTATACTTCAACTCCCCACAACTCCACACGACAACCCCCTCTCTTCGAATCCAACCCACAAGAAAACTCATCCATCTTTTCTCACTTTAAACTTAGTTGCATCTTATGTAATCTTTATTTCTTTTTGCTTATGTATGTTACAATGCAAGTAATCACTTTTGATGTATTCTTTTAAGCGTTTATTTTTTCTTGTCACAGGTATAGCTCCCTGCCTTATTGTATTCTAATTTCTCTTTGTACTTCAATAACACTTGGATGAAATAAAGTGTGCAAAATAAAGTTTCATTTGTTATCTTTGCGTTTAACTTGTTAAGGAATCTTACTTAGAAATATATCTATCATTTATTGAGGCGAGCAAGATTTACCTCAAACTAACTCTTGTAAAAGGTTTCTTAAAGACTAATCGTATCATTCATTTTCATTAATGAGATCTTTGCTAATCTCTAAATTGGGGGGTCGAAGAACCTTGCAAAGCAAGCAAAAGCAAGGTGTTTTAACAAAAGTTAAAACTAAGCCAAAAATGAAATAACTATCTAGAAATTCAGTTTTCGCTAATTAAATTAAAATAGCAACTCCTATGTTGCCTCCTCTAGCAAAAATAAGAAGAAAAGCTTCAAAAGTAAAAATTTAGAGAGTTGAGTAATAAGAGGCGATAAGAGTTACAGTTGAGAAGAGAAACGAACTCATAGAGTGTCTATGATTTTTCACTCAACGCTCAACCCATTGTAAATATAATAAAAAGCATTC